>NC_091162.1:51440930-51474569 GCF_040958095.1 Procambarus clarkii | reverse complement strand
GTATTGGAAACAACATTGTCATATGTCTTTTCTTGGATCTAAATAATACGAAACCTCGCTCTATGATTTGAAGTTAAAATTCTTCATATATGGTAAAATAGTGACTTTTTCACGTTTTTCATGAAGTGTGATTTTACGTAAATATATACGTTTTTACCAATATTCGATACTATTTCATGTAGTATCACGATATGTTTTTTGGCCTTAAAATTTCAGAATTTCGCATAATACTGCATTTTAAGCAAGTTTTCTTGCATTTTGTTTCGTACGAAAAATCGTCGAATTTAGCAATATTTTGAAGTTTATCATCTCCTTTCCTTTATGTGATTTAAACAAAATATCATCGAATTAGGCAATATTTTGCCGTTTTTCCACGTTTTGTGAATTTTCAGTCTATGGGTATTAATTCATTATATATACGATAAAAATGATGCAAACACATAATTGATTAGATAATAACCTTAAATACTTCATTTTCAATCAACTATTTGTTTCTCGTTAAAATACTGTGTAAGATATTGAAAAGGGGAGAAGTTCGGTTTTTATTGCATATATCGACGTTTCAGCCGGATTAGAGCGGTTTTACGTGTACATCTTCCATCCGTAATATAAACAGAAAACCAAGAAATATTTTAGTTAATGCTAATGAAAACACATTGTTTTTTATTATTTGTATTGGAAACAACATTGTCATATGTCTTTTCTTAGATCTAAATAATACGAAACCTCGCTCTATGATTTGAAGTTAAAATCCTCATATATGGTAAAATAGTGACTTTAGTACGTTTTTTCATGTAGTGTGATTTTACGTAAATATATACGTTTTTAACAATATTTCGAAACTATTTCATATAGTATTACGATATGTGATTTTGGCCTTCAAATCTCAGAATTTCGCATAATATTGCATTTTAAGCAAGTTTTCTTGCATTTTGTTTTGTACGAAAAATCGTAGAATTTAGCAATATTTTGACGTTTATCATCTCCTTTTCCTTTATGTGATTTAAACAAAATATCATCGAATTAGGCAATATTTTGCCGTTTTTCCACGTTTTTGTGAATTTTCAGTCTATGGGTATTAATTCATTATATATACGATACAAATGATGCAAACACATAATTGATTAGATAATAACCTTAAATACTTCATTTTCAATCAACTATTTGTTTCTCGTTAAAATACTGTGTAAGATATTGAAAAGGGGAGAAGTTCGGTTTTTATTGCATATATCGACGTTTCAGCCGGATTAGAGCGGTTTTACGTGTACATCTTCCATCGGTAATATAAACGGAAAACCAAGAAAATTTTAGTTAATGCTAATGAAAACATATTGTTTTTTATTATTTGTATTGGAAACAACATTGTCATATGTCTTTTCTTGGATCTAAATAATACGAAACCTCGCTCTATGATTTGAAGTTAAAATCCTCATATATGGTAAAATAGTGACTTTTTTCACGTTTTTCATGTAGTGTGATTTTACGTAAATATATACGTTTTTACCAATATTTCGATACTATTTCATATAGTATCACGATATGTTTTTTGGCCCTTCAAATCTCAGAATTTCGCATAATATTGCATTTTAAGCAAGTTTTCTTGCATTTTGTTTCGTACGAAAAATCGTCGAATTTAGCAATATTTTGACGTTTATCATCTCCTTTTCCTTTATGTGATTTAAACAAAATATCATCGAATTAGGCAATATTTTGCCGTTTTTCCACGTTTTTGTGAATTTTCAGTCTATGGGTATTAATTCATTATATATACGATAAAAATGATGCAAACACATAATTGATTAGATAATAACCTTAAATACTTCATTTTCAATCAACTATTTGTTTCTCGTTAAAATACTGTGTAAGATATTGAAAAGGGGAGAAGTTCGGTTTTTATTGCATATATCGACGTTTCAGCCGGATTAGAGCGGTTTTACGTGTACATCTTCCATCGGTAATATAAACGGAAAACCAAGAACATTTTAGTTAATGCTAATGAAAACACATTGTTTTTTATTATTTGTATTGGAAACAACATTGTCATATGTCTTTTCTTAGATCTAAATAATACGAAAACCTCGCTCTATGATTTGAAGTTAAAATCCTCATATATGGTAAAATAGTGACTTTTTTCACGTTTTTCATGTAGTGTGATTTTACGTAAATATATACGTTTTTACCAATATTTCGATACTATTTCATGTAGTATCACGATATGTTTTTTAGCCCTTCAAATCTCAGAATTTCGCATAATATTGCATTTTAAGCAAGTTTTCTTGCATTTTGTTTCGTACGAAAAATCGTCGAATTTAGCAATATTTTGACGTTTATCATCTCCTTTTCCTTTATGTGATTTAAACAAAATATCATCGAATTAGGCAATATTTTGCCGTTTTTCCACGTTTTTGTGAATTTTCAGTCTATGGGTATTAATTCATTATATATACGATACAAATGATGCAAACACATAATTGATTAGATAATAACCTTAAATACTTCATTTTCAATCAACTATTTGTTTCTCGTTAAAATACTGTGTAAGATATTGAAAAGGGGAGAAGTTCGGTTTTTATTGCATATATCGACGTTTCAGCCGGATTAGAGCGGTTTTACGTGTACATCTTCCATCGGTAATATAAACGGAAAACCAAGAACATTTTAGTTAATGCTAATGAAAACACATTGTTTTTTATTATTTGTATTGGAAACAACATTGTCATATGTCTTTTCGTAGATCTAAATAATACGAAACCTCGCTCTATGATTTGAAGTTAAAATTCTCATATATGGTAAAATAGTGACTTTTTTCACGTTTTTCATGAAGTGTGATTTTACGTAAATATATACGTTTTTACCAATATTTCGATACTATTTCATGTAGTATCACGATATGTTTTTTGGCCTTCAAATTTCAGAATTTCGCATAATATTGCATTTTAAGCAAGTTTTCTTGCATTTTGTTTCGTACGAAAAATCGTCGAATTTAGCAATATTTTGAAGTTTATCATCTCCTTTTCCTTTATGTGATTTAAACAAAATATCATCGAATTAGGCAATATTTTGCCGTTTTTCCACGTTTTTGTGAATTTTCAGTCTATGGGTATTAATTCATTATATATACGATAAAAATGATGCAAACACATAATTGATTAGATAATAACCTTAAATACTTCATTTTCAATCAACTATTTGTTTCTCGTTAAAATACTGTGTAAGATATTGAAAAGGGGAGAAGTTCGGTTTTTATTGCATATATCGACGTTTCAGCCGGATTAGAGCGGTTTTACGTGTACATCTTCCATCGGTAATATAAACGGAAAACCAAGAACATTTTAGTTAATGCTAATGAAAACACATTGTTTTTTATTATTTGTATTGGAAACAACATTGTCATATGTCTTTTCGTAGATCTAAATAATACGAAACCTCGCTCTATGATTTGAAGTTAAAATCCTCATATATGGTAAAATAGTGACTTTTTTCACGTTTTTCATGTAGTGTGATTTTACGTAAATATATACGTTTTTAACAATATTTCGAAACTATTTCATATAGTATTACGATATGTGATTTGGCCTTCAAATCTCAGAATTTCGCATAATATTGCATTTTAAGCAAGTTTTCTTGCATTTTGTTTTGTACGAAAAATCGTAGAATTTAGCAATATTTTGACGTTTATCATCTCCTTTTCCTTTATGTGATTTAAACAAAATATCATCGAATTAGGCAATATTTTGCCGTTTTTCCACGTTTTTGTGAATTTTCAGTCTATGGGTATTAATTCATTATATATACGATACAAATGATGCAAACACATAATTGATTAGATAATAACCTTAAATACTTCATTTTCAATCAACTATTTGTTTCTCGTTAAAATACTGTGTAAGATATTGAAAAGGGGAGAAGTTCGGTTTTTATTGCATATATCGACGTTTCAGCCGGATTAGAGCGGTTTTACGTGTACATCTTCCATCGGTAATATAAACGGAAAACCAAGAACATTTTAGTTAATGCTAATGAAAACACATTGTTTTTTATTATTTGTATTGGAAACAACATTGTCATATGTCTTTTCTTGGATCTAAATAATACGAAACCTCGCTCTATGATTTGAAGTTAAAATCCTCATATATGGTAAAATAGTGACTTTTTTCACGTTTTTCATGTAGTGTGATTTTACGTAAATATATACGTTTTTACCAATATTTCGATACTATTTCATGTAGTATCACGATATGTTTTTTACCCTTCAAATCTCAAAATTTCGCATAATATTGCATTTTAAGCAAGTTTTCTTGCATTTTGTTTCGTACGAAAAATCGTCGAATTTAGCAATATTTTGACGTTTATCATCTCCTTTTCCTTTATGTGATTTAAACAAAATATCATCGAATTAGGCAATATTTTGCCGTTTTTCCACGTTTTTGTGAATTTTCAGTCTATGGGTATTAATTCATTATATATACGATAAAAATGATGCAAACACATAATTGATTAGATAATAACCTTAAATACTTCATTTTCAATCAACTATTTGTTTCTCGTTAAAATACTGTGTAAGATATTGAAAAGGGGAGAAGTTCGGTTTTTATTGCATATATCGACGTTTCAGCCGGATTAGAGCGGTTTTACGTGTACATCTTCCATCGGTAATATAAACGGAAAACCAAGAACATTTTAGTTAATGCTAATGAAAACACATTGTTTTTTATTATTTGTATTGGAAACAACATTGTCATATGTCTTTTCGTAGATCTAAATAATACGAAACCTCGCTCTATGATTTGAAGTTAAAATTCTTCATATATGGTAAAATAGTGACTTTTTCACGTTTTTCATGAAGTGTGATTTTACGTAAATATATACGTTTTTACCAATATTTCGATACTATTTCATGTAGTATCACGATATGTTTTTTGGCCTTCAAATTTCAGAATTTCGCATAATATTGCATTTTAAGCAAGTTTTCTTGCATTTGTTTCGTACGAAAAATCGTCGAATTTAGCAATATTTTGAAGTTTATCATCTCCTTTTCCTTTATGTGATTTAAACAAAATATCATCGAATTAGGCAATATTTTGCCGTTTTTCCACGTTTTTGTGAATTTTCAGTCTATGGGTATTAATTCATTATATATACGATAAAAATGATGCAAACACATAATTGATTAGATAATAACCTTAAATACTTCATTTTCAATCAACTATTTGTTTCTCGTTAAAATACTGTGTAAGATATTGAAAAGGGGAGAAGTTCGGTTTTATTGCATATATCGACGTTTCAGCCGTATTAGAGCGGTTTTACGTGTACATCTTCCATCGGTAATATAAACGGAAAACCAAGAACATTTTAGTTAATGCTAATGAAAACACATTGTTTTTTATTATTTGTATTGGAAACAACATTGTCATATGTCTTTTCTTAGATCTAAATAATACGAAACCTCGCTCTATGATTTGAAGTTAAAATCCTCATATATGGTAAAATAGTGACTTTTTTCACGTTTTTCATGTAGTGTGATTTTACTTAAATATATACGTTTTTACCAATATTTCGATACTATTTCATGTAGTATCACGATATGTTTTTTGCCCTTCAAATCTCAGAATTTCGCATAATATTGCATTTTAAGCAAGTTTTCTTGCATTTTGTTTCGTACGAAAAATCGTCGAATTTAGCAATATTTTGACGTTTATCATCTCCTTTTCCTTTATGTGATTTAAACAAAATATCATCGAATTAGGCAATATTTTGCCGTTTTTCCACGTTTTTGTGAATTTTCAGTCTATGGGTATTAATTCATTATATATACGATAAAAATGATGCAAACACATAATTGATTAGATAATAACCTTAAATACTTCATTTCCATCAACTATTTGTTTCTCGTTAAAATACTGTGTAAGATATTGAAAAGGGGAGAAGTTCGGTTTTTATTGCATATATCGACGTTTCAGCCGGATTAGAGCGGTTTTACGTGTACATCTTCCATCGGTAATATAAACGGAAAACCAAGAACATTTTAGTTAATGCTAATGAAAACACATTGTTTTTTATTATTTGTATTGGAAACAACATTGTCATATGTCTTTTCGTAGATCTAAATAATACGAAACCTCGCTCTATGATTTGAAGTTAAAATCCTCATATATGGTAAAATAGTGACTTTTTTCACGTTTTTCATGTAGTGTGATTTTACGTAAATATATACATTTTTTAACAATATTTCGAAACTATTTCATATAGTATTACGATATGTGATTTGGCCTTCAAATCTCAGAATTTCGCATAATATTGCATTTTAAGCAAGTTTTCTTGCATTTTGTTTTGTACGAAAAATCGTCGAATTTAGCAATATTTTGACGTTTATCATCTCCTTTTCCTTTATGTGATTTAAACAAAATATCATCGAATTAGGCAATATTTTGCCGTTTTTCCACGTTTTTGTGAATTTTCAGTCTATGGGTATTAATTCATTATATATACGATACAAATGATGCAAACACATAATTGATTAGATAATAACCTTAAATACTTCATTTTCAATCAACTATTTGTTTCTCGTTAAAATACTGTGTAAGATATTGAAAAGGGGAGAAGTTCGGTTTTTATTGCATATATCGACGTTTCAGCCGGATTAGAGCGGTTTTACGTGTACATCTTCCATCGGTAATATAAACGGAAAACCAAGAACATTTTAGTTAATGCTAATGAAAACACATTGTTTTTTATTATTTGTATTGGAAACAACATTGTCATATGTCTTTTCTTGGATCTAAATAATACGAAACCTCGCTCTATGATTTGAAGTTAAAATCCTCATATAATGTAAAATAGTGACTTTTTTCACGTTTTTCATGTAGTGTGATTTTACGTAAATATATACGTTTTTAACAATATTTCGAACAATTTCATGTAGTATTACGATATGTGATTTGGCCTTCAAATCCCAGAATTTCGCATAATATTGCATTTTAAGCAAGTTTTCTTGCATTTTGTTTTGTACGAAAAATCGTCGAATTTAGCAATATTTTGAAGTTTATCATCTCCTTTTCCTTTATGTGATTTAAACAAAATATCATCGAATTAGGCAATATTTTGCCGTTTTTCCACGTTTTTGTGAATTTTCAGTCTATGGGTATTAATTCATTATATATACGATAAAAATGATGCAAACACATAATTGATTAGATAATAACCTTAAATACTTCATTTTCAATCAACTATTTGTTTCTCGATAAAATACTGTGTAAGATATTGAAAAGGGGAGAAGTTCGGGTTTTATTGCATATATCGACGTTTCAGCCGGATTAGAGCGGTTTTACGTGTACATCTTCCATCGGTAATATAAACGGAAAACCAAGAACATTTTAGTTAATGCTTATGAAAACACATTGTTTTTTATTATTTGTATTGGAAACAACATTGTCATATGTCTTTTCTTGGATCTAAATAATACGAAACCTCGCTCTATGATTTGAAGTTAAAATTCTTCATATATGGTAAAATAGTGACTTTTTCACGTTTTTCATGAAGTGTGATTTTACGTAAATATATACGTTTTTACCAATATTTCGATACTATTTCATGTAGTATCACGATATGTTTTTTGGCCTTCAAATTTCAGAATTTCGCATAATATTGCATTTTAAGCAAGTTTTCTTGCATTTTGTTTTGTACGAAAAATCGTCGAATTTAGCAATATTTTGAAGTTTATCATCTCCTTTTCCTTTATGTGATTTAAACAAAATATCATCGAATTAGGCAATATTTTGCCGTTTTTCCACGTTTTTGTGAATTTTCAGTCTATGGGTATTAATTCATTATATATACGATAAAAATGATGCAAACACATAATTGATTAGATAATAACCTTAAATACTTCATTTTCAATCAACTATTTGTTTCTCGTTAAAATACTGTGTAAGATATTGAAAAGGGGAGAAGTTCGGTTTTTATTGCATATATCGACGTTTCAGCCGGATTAGAGCGGTTTTACGTGTACATCTTCCATCGGTAATATAAACGGAAAACCAAGAACATTTTAGTTAATGCTAATGAAAACACATTGTTTTTTATTATTTGTATTGGAAACAACATTGTCATATGTCTTTTCGTAGATCTAAATAATACGAAACCTCGCTCTATGATTTGAAGTTAAAATCCTCATATATGGTAAAATAGTGACTTTTTTCACGTTTTTCATGTAGTGTGATTTTACGTAAATATATACGTTTTTAACAATATTTCGAAACTATTTCATATAGTATTACGATATGTGATTTGGCCTTCAAATCTCAGAATTTCGCATAATATTGCATTTTAAGCAAGTTTTCTTGCATTTTGTTTTGTACGAAAAATCGTAGAATTTAGCAATATTTTGACGTTTATCATCTCCTTTTCCTTTATGTGATTTAAACAAAATATCATCGAATTAGGCAATATTTTGCCGTTTTTCCACGTTTTTGTGAATTTTCAGTCTATGGGTATTAATTCATTATATATACGATACAAATGATGCAAACACATAATTGATTAGATAATAACCTTAAATACTTCATTTTCAATCAACTATTTGTTTCTCGTTAAAATACTGTGTAAGATATTGAAAAGGGGAGAAGTTCGGTTTTTATTGCATATATCGACGTTTCAGCCGGATTAGAGCGGTTTTACGTGTACATCTTCCATCGGTAATATAAACGGAAAACCAAGAACATTTTAGTTAATGCTAATGAAAACACATTGTTTTTTATTATTTGTATTGGAAACAACATTGTCATATGTCTTTTCTTGGATCTAAATAATACGAAACCTCGCTCTATGATTTGAAGTTAAAATCCTCATATAATGTAAAATAGTGACTTTTTTCACGTTTTTCATGTAGTGTGATTTTACGTAAATATATACGTTTTTAACAATATTTCGAAACAATTTCATGTAGTATTACGATATGTGATTTGGCCTTCAAATCCCAGAATTTCGCATAATATTGCATTTTAAGCAAGTTTTCTTGCATTTTGTTTTGTACGAAAAATCGTCGAATTTAGCAATATTTTGAAGTTTATCATCTCCTTTTCCTTTATGTGATTTAAACAAAATATCATCGAATTAGGCAATATTTTGCCGTTTTTCCACGTTTTTGTGAATTTTCAGTCTATGGGTATTAATTCATTATATATACGATAAAAATGATGCAAACACATAATTGATTAGATAATAACCTTAAATACTTCATTTTCAATCAACTATTTGTTTCTCGATAAAATACTGTGTAAGATATTGAAAAGGGGAGAAGTTCGGGTTTTATTGCATATATCGACGTTTCAGCCGGATTAGAGCGGTTTTACGTGTACATCTTCCATCGGTAATATAAACGGAAAACCAAGAACATTTTAGTTAATGCTTATGAAAACACATTGTTTTTTATTATTTGTATTGGAAACAACATTGTCATATGTCTTTTCTTGGATCTAAATAATACGAAACCTCGCTCTATGATTTGAAGTTAAAATTCTTCATATATGGTAAAATAGTGACTTTTTCACGTTTTTCATGAAGTGTGATTTTACGTAAATATATACGTTTTTACCAATATTTCGATACTATTTCATGTAGTATCACGATATGTTTTTTGGCCTTCAAATTTCAGAATTTCGCATAATATTGCATTTTAAGCAAGTTTTCTTGCATTTTGTTTCGTACGAAAAATCGTCGAATTTAGCAATATTTTGAAGTTTATCATCTCCTTTTCCTTTATGTGATTTAAACAAAATATCATCGAATTAGGCAATATTTTGCCGTTTTTCCACGTTTTTGTGAATTTTCAGTCTATGGGTATTAATTCATTATATATACGATAAAAATGATGCAAACACATAATTGATTAGATAATAACCTTAAATACTTCATTTTCAATCAACTATTTGTTTCTCGTTAAAATACTGTGTAAGATATTGAAAAGGGGAGAAGTTCGGTTTTTATTGCATATATCGACGTTTCAGCCGGATTAGAGCGGTTTTACGTGTACATCTTCCATCGGTAATATAAACGGAAAACCAAGAACATTTTAGTTAATGCTAATGAAAACACATTGTTTTTTATTATTTGTATTGGAAACAACATTGTCATATGTCTTTTCGTAGATCTAAATAATACGAAACCTCGCTCTATGATTTGAAGTTAAAATCCTCATATATGGTAAAATAGTGACTTTTTTCACGTTTTTCATGTAGTGTGATTTTACGTAAATATATACGTTTTTAACAATATTTCGAAACTATTTCATATAGTATTACGATATGTGATTTGGCCTTCAAATCTCAGAATTTCGCATAATATTGCATTTTAAGCAAGTTTTCTTGCATTTTGTTTTGTACGAAAAATCGTAGAATTTAGCAATATTTTGACGTTTATCATCTCCTTTTCCTTTATGTGATTTAAACAAAATATCATCGAATTAGGCAATATTTTGCCGTTTTTCCACGTTTTTGTGAATTTTCAGTCTATGGGTATTAATTCATTATATATACGATACAAATGATGCAAACACATAATTGATTAGATAATAACCTTAAATACTTCATTTTCAATCAACTATTTGTTTCTCGTTAAAATACTGTGTAAGATATTGAAAAGGGGAGAAGTTCGGTTTTTATTGCATATATCGACGTTTCAGCCGGATTAGAGCGGTTTTACGTGTACATCTTCCATCGGTAATATTAACGGAAAACCAAGAAAATTTTAGTTAATGCTAATGAAAACACATTGTTTTTTATTATTTGTATTGGAAACAACATTGTCATATGTCTTTTCTTGGATCTAAATAATACGAAACCTCGCTCTATGATTTGAAGTTAAAATTCTCATATATGGTAAAATAGTGACTTTTTTCACGTTTTTCATGTAGTGTGATTTTACGTAAATATATACGTTTTTACCAATATTTCGATACTATTTCATATAGTATCACGATATGTTTTTTGCCCTTCAAATCTCAGAATTTCGCATAATATTGCATTTTAAGCAAGTTTTCTTGCATTTTGTTTCGTACGAAAAATCGTCGAATTTAGCAATATTTTGACGTTTATCATCTCCTTTTCCTTTATGTGATTTAAACAAAATATCATCGAATTAGGCAATATTTTGCCGTTTTTCCACGTTTTTGTGAATTTTCAGTCTATGGGTATTAATTCATTATATATACGATAAAAATGATGCAAACACATAATTGATTAGATAATAACCTTAAATACTTCATTTTCAATCAACTATTTGTTTCTCGTTAAAATACTGTGTAAGATATTGAAAAGGGGAGAAGTTCGGTTTTTATTGCATATATCGACGTTTCAGCCGGATTAGAGCGGTTTTACGTGTACATCTTCCATCGGTAATATAAACGGAAAACCAAGAACATTTTAGTTAATGCTAATGAAAACACATTGTTTTTTATTATTTGTATTGGAAACAACATTGTCATATGTCTTTTCGTAGATCTAAATAATACGAAACCTCGCTCTATGATTTGAAGTTAAAATTCTTCATATATGGTAAAATAGTGACTTTTTCACGTTTTTCATGAAGTGTGATTTTACGTAAATATATACGTTTTTACCAATATTTCGATACTATTTCATGTAGTATCACGATATGTTTTTTGGCCTTCAAATTTCAGAATTTCGCATAATATTGCATTTTAAGCAAGTTTTCTTGCATTTTGTTTCGTACGAAAAATCGTCGAATTTAGCAATATTTTGAAGTTTATCATCTCCTTTTCCTTTATGTGATTTAAACAAAATATCATCGAATTAGGCAATATTTTGCCGTTTTTCCACGTTTTTGTGAATTTTCAGTCTATGGGTATTAATTCATTATATATACGATACAAATGATGCAAACACATAATTGATTAGATAATAACCTTAAATACTTCATTTTCAATCAACTATTTGTTTCTCGTTAAAATACTGTGTAAGATATTGAAAAGGGGAGAAGTTCGGTTTTTATTGCATATATCGACGTTTCAGCCGGATTAGAGCGGTTTTACGTGTACATCTTCCATCGGTAATATAAACGGAAAACCAAGAACATTTTAGTTAATGCTAATGAAAACACATTGTTTTTTATTATTTGTATTGGAAACAACATTGTCATATGTCTTTTCGTAGATCTAAATAATACGAAACCTCGCTCTATGATTTGAAGTTAAAATCCTCATATATGGTAAAATAGTGACTTTTTTCACGTTTTTCATGTAGTGTGATTTTACGTAAATATATACGTTTTTAACAATATTTCGAAACTATTTCATATAGTATTACGATATGTGATTTGGCCTTCAAAGTTCAGAATTTCGCATAATATTGCATTTTAAGCAAGTTTTCTTGCATTTTGTTTTGTACGAAAAATCGTAGAATTTAGCAATATTTTGACGTTTATCATCTCCTTTTCCTTTATGTGATTTAAACAAAATATCATCGAATTAGGCAATATTTTGCCGTTTTTCCACGTTTTTGTGAATTTTCAGTCTATGGGTATTAATTCATTATATATACGATACAAATGATGCAAACACATAATTGATTAGATAATAACCTTAAATACTTCATTTTCAATCAACTATTTGTTTCTCGTTAAAATACTGTGTAAGATATTGAAAAGGGGAGAAGTTCGGTTTTTATTGCATATATCGACGTTTCAGCCGGATTAGAGCGGTTTTACGTGTACATCTTCCATCGGTAATATAAACGGAAAACCAAGAACATTTTAGTTAATGCTAATGAAAACACATTGTTTTTTATTATTTGTATTGGAAACAACATTGTCATATGTCTTTTCTTGGATCTAAATAATACGAAACCTCGCTCTATGATTTGAAGTTAAAATCCTCATATATGGTAAAATAGTGACTTTTTTCACGTTTTTCATGTAGTGTGATTTTACGTAAATATATACGTTTTTACCAATATTTCGATACTATTTCATATAGTATCACGATATGTTTTTTGCCCTTCAAATCTCAGAATTTCGCATAATATTGCATTTTAAGCAAGTTTTCTTGCATTTTGTTTCGTACGAAAAATCGTCGAATTTAGCAATATTTTGACGTTTATCATCTCCTTTTCCTTTATGTGATTTAAACAAAATATCATCGAATTAGGCAATATTTTGCCGTTTTTCCACGTTTTTGTGAATTTTCAGTCTATGGGTATTAATTCATTATATATACGATAAAAATGATGCAAACACATAATTGATTAGATAATAACCTTAAATACTTCATTTTCAATCAACTATTTGTTTCTCGTTAAAATACTGTGTAAGATATTGAAAAGGGGAGAAGTTCGGTTTTTATTGCATATATCGACGTTTCAGCCGGATTAGAGCGGTTTTACGTGTACATCTTCCATCGGTAATATAAACGGAAAACCAAGAACATTTTAGTTAATGCTAATGAAAACACATTGTTTTTTATTATTTGTATTGGAAACAACATTGTCATATGTCTTTTCTTAGATCTAAATAATACGAAACCTCGCTCTATGATTTGAAGTTAAAATCCTCATATATGGTAAAATAGTGACTTTTTTCACGTTTTTCATGTAGTGTGATTTTACGTAAATATATACGTTTTTACCAATATTTCGATACTATTTCATGTAGTATCACGATATGTTTTTTACCCTTCAAATCTCAGAATTTCGCATAATATTGCATTTTAAGCAAGTTTTCTTGCATTTTGTTTCGTACGAAAAATCGTCGAATTTAGCAATATTTTGACGTTTATCATCTCCTTTTCCTTTATGTGATTTAAACAAAATATCATCGAATTAGGCAATATTTTCCCGTTTTTCCACGTTTTTGTGAATTTTCAGTCTATGGGTATTAATTCATTATATATACGATACAAATGATGCAAACACATAATTGATTAGATAATAACCTTAAATACTTCATTTTCAATCAACTATTTGTTTCTCGTTAAAATACTGTGTAAGATATTGAAAAGGGGAGAAGTTCGGTTTTTATTGCATATATCGACGTTTCAGCCGGATTAGAGCGGTTTTACGTGTACATCTTCCATCGGTAATATAAACGGAAAACCAAGAACATTTTAGTTAATGCTAATGAAAACACATTGTTTTTTATTATTTGTATTGGAAACAACATTGTCATATGTCTTTTCGTAGATCTAAATAATACGAAACCTCGCTCTATGATTTGAAGTTAAAATTCTTCATATATGGTAAAATAGTGACTTTTTCACGTTTTTCATGAAGTGTGATTTTACGTAAATATATACGTTTTTACCAATATTTCGATACTATTTCATGTAGTATCACGATATGTTTTTTGGCCTTCAAATTTCAGAATTTCGCATAATATTGCATTTTAAGCAAGTTTTCTTGCATTTTGTTTCGTACGAAAAATCGTCGAATTTAGCAATATTTTGAAGTTTATCATCTCCTTTTCCTTTATGTGATTTAAACAAAATATCATCGAATTAGGCAATATTTTGCCGTTTTTCCACGTTTTTCTGAATTTTCAGTCTATGGGTATTAATTCTATCGTATTTATTTATCGTATTATATACGATAAAAATGATGCAAACACATAATTGATTAGATAATAACCTTAAATACTTCATTTTCAATCAACTATTTGTTTCTCGTTAAAATACTGTGTAAGATATTGAAAAGGGGAGAAGTTCGGTTTTTATTGCATATATCGACGTTTCAGCCGGATTAGAGCGGTTTTACGTGTACATCTTCCATCGGTAATATAAACGGAAAACCAAGAACATTTTAGTTAATGCTAATGAAAACACATTGTTTTTTATTATTTGTATTGGAAACAACATTGTCATATGTCTTTTCTTGGATCTAAATAATACGAAACCTCGCTCTATGATTTGAAGTTAAAATTCTTCATATATGGTAAAATAGTGACTTTTTCACGTTTTTCATGAAGTGTGATTTTACGTAAATATATACGTTTTTACCAATATTCGATACTATTTCATGTAGTATCACGATATGTTTTTTGGCCTTAAAATTTCAGAATTTCGCATAATACTGCATTTTAAGCAAGTTTTCTTGCATTTTGTTTCGTACGAAAAATCGTCGAATTTAGCAATATTTTGAAGTTTATCATCTCCTTTTCCTTTATGTGATTTAAACAAAATATCATCGAATTAGGCAATATTTTGCCGTTTTTCCACGTTTTTGTGAATTTTCAGTCTATGGGTATTAATTCATTATATATACGATAAAAATGATGCAAACACATAATTGATTAGATAATAACCTTAAATACTTCATTTTCAATCAACTATTTGTTTCTCGTTAAAATACTGTGTAAGATATTGAAAAGGGGAGAAGTTCGGTTTTTATTGCATATATCGACGTTTCAGCCGGATTAGAGCGGTTTTACGTGTACATCTTCCATCCGTAATATAAACAGAAAACCAAGAAATATTTTAGTTAATGCTAATGAAAACACATTGTTTTTTATTATTTGTATTGGAAACAACATTGTCATATGTCTTTTCTTAGATCTAAATAATACGAAACCTCGCTCTATGATTTGAAGTTAAAATCCTCATATATGGTAAAATAGTGACTTTAGTACGTTTTTCATGTAGTGTGATTTTACGTAAATATATACGTTTTTAACAATATTTCGAAACTATTTCATATAGTATTACGATATGTGATTTGGCCTTCAAATCTCAGAATTTCGCATAATATTGCATTTTAAGCAAGTTTTCTTGCATTTTGTTTTGTACGAAAAATCGTAGAATTTAGCAAGATTTTGACGTTTATCATCTCCTTTTCCTTTATGTGATTTAAACAAAATATCATCGAATTAGGCAATATTTTGCCGTTTTTCCACGTTTTTGTGAATTTTCAGTCTATGGGTATTAATTCATTATATATACGATACAAATGATGCAAACACATAATTGATTAGATAATAACCTTAAATACTTCATTTTCAATCAACTATTTGTTTCTCGTTAAAATACTGTGTAAGATATTGAAAAGGGGAGAAGTTCGGTTTTTATTGCATATATCGACGTTTCAGCCGGATTAGAGCGGTTTTACGTGTACATCTTCCATCGGTAATATAAACGGAAAACCAAGAAAATTTTAGTTAATGCTAATGAAAACATATTGTTTTTTATTATTTGTATTGGAAACAACATTGTCATATGTCTTTTCTTGGATCTAAATAATACGAAACCTCGCTCTATGATTTGAAGTTAAAATCCTCATATATGGTAAAATAGTGACTTTTTTCACGTTTTTCATGTAGTGTGATTTTACGTAAATATATACGTTTTTACCAATATTTCGATACTATTTCATATAGTATCACGATATGTTTTTTGCCCTTCAAATCTCAGAATTTCGCATAATATTGCATTTTAAGCAAGTTTTCTTGCATTTTGTTTCGTACGAAAAATCGTCGAATTTAGCAATATTTTGACGTTTATCATCTCCTTTTCCTTTATGTGATTTAAACAAAATATCATCGAATTAGGCAATATTTTGCCGTTTTTCCACGTTTTTGTGAATTTTCAGTCTATGGGTATTAATTCATTATATATACGATAAAAATGATGCAAACACATAATTGATTAGATAATAACCTTAAATACTTCATTTTCAATCAACTATTTGTTTCTCGTTAAAATACTGTGTAAGATATTGAAAAGGGGAGAAGTTCGGTTTTTATTGCATATATCGACGTTTCAGCCGGATTAGAGCGGTTTTACGTGTACATCTTCCATCGGTAATATAAACGGAAAACCAAGAACATTTTAGTTAATGCTAATGAAAACACATTGTTTTTTATTATTTGTATTGGAAACAACATTGTCATATGTCTTTTCTTAGATCTAAATAATACGAAACCTCGCTCTATGATTTGAAGTTAAAATCCTCATATATGGTAAAATAGTGACTTTTTTCACGTTTTTCATGTAGTGTGATTTTACGTAAATATATACGTTTTTACCAATATTTCGATACTATTTCATGTAGTATCACGATATGTTTTTTACCCTTCAAATCTCAGAATTTCGCATAATATTGCATTTTAAGCAAGTTTTCTTGCATTTTGTTTCGTACGAAAAATCGTCGAATTTAGCAATATTTTGACGTTTATCATCTCCTTTTCCTTTATGTGATTTAAACAAAATATCATCGAATTAGGCAATATTTTCCCGTTTTTCCACGTTTTTGTGAATTTTCAGTCTATGGGTATTAATTCATTATATATACGATACAAATGATGCAAACACATAATTGATTAGATAATAACCTTAAATACTTCATTTTCAATCAACTATTTGTTTCTCGTTAAAATACTGTGTAAGATATTGAAAAGGGGAGAAGTTCGGTTTTTATTGCATATATCGACGTTTCAGCCGGATTAGAGCGGTTTTACGTGTACATCTTCCATCGGTAATATAAACGGAAAACCAAGAACATTTTAGTTAATGCTAATGAAAACACATTGTTTTTTATTATTTGTATTGGAAACAACATTGTCATATGTCTTTTCGTAGATCTAAATAATACGAAACCTCGCTCTATGATTTGAAGTTAAAATTCTTCATATATGGTAAAATAGTGACTTTTTCACGTTTTTCATGAAGTGTGATTTTACGTAAATATATACGTTTTTACCAATATTTCGATACTATTTCATGTAGTATCACGATATGTTTTTTGGCCTTCAAATTTCAGAATTTCGCATAATATTGCATTTTAAGCAAGTTTTCTTGCATTTTGTTTCGTACGAAAAATCGTCGAATTTAGCAATATTTTGAAGTTTATCATCTCCTTTTCCTTTATGTGATTTAAACAAAATATCATCGAATTAGGCAATATTTTGCCGTTTTTCCACGTTTTTGTGAATTTTCAGTCTATGGGTATTAATTCATTATATATACGATAAAAATGATGCAAACACATAATTGATTAGATAATAACCTTAAATACTTCATTTTCAATCAACTATTTGTTTCTCGTTAAAATACTGTGTAAGATATTGAAAAGGGGAGAAGTTCGGTTTTTATTGCATATATCGACGTTTCAGCCGGATTAGAGCGGTTTTACGTGTACATCTTCCATCGGTAATATAAACGGAAAACCAAGAACATTTTAGTTAATGCTAATGAAAACACATTGTTTTTTATTATTTGTATTGGAAACAACATTGTCATATGTCTTTTCGTAGATCTAAATAATACGAAACCTCGCTCTATGATTTGAAGTTAAAATCCTCATATATGGTAAAATAGTGACTTTTTTCACGTTTTTCATGTAGTGTGATTTTACGTAAATATATACGTTTTTAACAATATTTCGAAACTATTTCATATAGTATTACGATATGTGATTTGGCCTTCAAATCTCAGAATTTCGCATAATATTGCATTTTAAGCAAGTTTTCTTGCATTTTGTTTTGTACGAAAAATCGTAGAATTTAGCAATATTTTGACGTTTATCATCTCCTTTTCCTTTATGTGATTTAAACAAAATATCATCGAATTAGGCAATATTTTGCCGTTTTTCCACGTTTTTGTGAATTTTCAGTCTATGGGTATTAATTCATTATATATACGATACAAATGATGCAAACACATAATTGATTAGATAATAACCTTAAATACTTCATTTTCAATCAACTATTTGTTTCTCGTTAAAATACTGTGTAAGATATTGAAAAGGGGAGAAGTTCGGTTTTTATTGCATATATCGACGTTTCAGCCGGATTAGAGCGGTTTTACGTGTACATCTTCCATCGGTAATATAAACGGAAAACCAAGAACATTTTAGTTAATGCTAATGAAAACACATTGTTTTTTATTATTTGTATTGGAAACAACATTGTCATATGTCTTTTCTTGGATCTAAATAATACGAAACCTCGCTCTATGATTTGAAGTTAAAATCCTCATATATGGTAAAATAGTGACTTTTTTCACGTTTTTCATGTAGTGTGATTTTACGTAAATATATACGTTTTTACCAATATTTCGATACTATTTCATGTAGTATCACGATATGTTTTTTACCCTTCAAATCTCAAAATTTCGCATAATATTGCATTTTAAGCAAGTTTTCTTGCATTTTGTTTCGTACGAAAAATCGTCGAATTTAGCAATATTTTGAAGTTTATCATCTCCTTTTCCTTTATGTGATTTAAACAAAATATCATCGAATTAGGCAATATTTTGCCGTTTTTCCACGTTTTTGTGAATTTTCAGTCTATGGGTATTAATTCATTATATATACGATAAAAATGATGCAAACACATAATTGATTAGATAATAACCTTAAATACTTCATTTTCAATCAACTATTTGTTTCTCGTTAAAATACTGTGTAAGATATTGAAAAGGGGAGAAGTTCGGTTTTTATTGCATATATCGACGTTTCAGCCGTATTAGAGCGGTTTTACGTGTACATCTTCCATCGGTAATATAAACGGAAAACCAAGAACATTTTAGTTAATGCTAATGAAAACACATTGTTTTTTATTATTTGTATTGGAAACAACATTGTCATATGTCTTTTCTTAGATCTAAATAATACGAAACCTCGCTCTATGATTTGAAGTTAAAATCCTCATATATGGTAAAATAGTGACTTTTTTCACGTTTTTCATGTAGTGTGATTTTACGTAAATATATACGTTTTTACCAATATTTCGATACTATTTCATGTAGTATCACGATATGTTTTTTGCCCTTCAAATCTCAGAATTTCGCATAATATTGCATTTTAAGCAAGTTTTCTTGCATTTTGTTTCGTACGAAAAATCGTCGAATTTAGCAATATTTTGACGTTTATCATCTCCTTTTCCTTTATGTGATTTAAACAAAATATCATCGAATTAGGCAATATTTTGCCGTTTTTCCACGTTTTTGTGAATTTTCAGTCTATGGGTATTAATTCATTATATATACGATAAAAATGATGCAAACACATAATTGATTAGATAATAACCTTAAATACTTCATTTCCATCAACTATTTGTTTCTCGTTAAAATACTGTGTAAGATATTGAAAAGGGGAGAAGTTCGGTTTTTATTGCATATATCGACGTTTCAGCCGGATTAGAGCGGTTTTACGTGTACATCTTCCATCGGTAATATAAACGGAAAACCAAGAACATTTTAGTTAATGCTAATGAAAACACATTGTTTTTTATTATTTGTATTGGAAACAACATTGTCATATGTCTTTTCGTAGATCTAAATAATACGAAACCTCGCTCTATGATTTGAAGTTAAAATCCTCATATATGGTAAAATAGTGACTTTTTTCACGTTTTTCATGTAGTGTGATTTTACGTAAATATATACGTTTCTAACAATATTTCGAAACTATTTCATATAGTATTACGATATGTGATTTGGCCTTCAAATCTCAGAATTTCGCATAATATTGCATTTTAAGCAAGTTTTCTTGCATTTTGTTTTGTACGAAAAATCGTCGAATTTAGCAATATTTTGACGTTTATCATCTCCTTTTCCTTTATGTGATTTAAACAAAATATCATCGAATTAGGCAATATTTTGCCGTTTTTCCACGTTTTTGTGAATTTTCAGTCTATGGGTATTAATTCATTATATATACGATACAAATGATGCAAACACATAATTGATTAGATAATAACCTTAAATACTTCATTTTCAATCAACTATTTGTTTCTCGTTAAAATACTGTGTAAGATATTGAAAAGGGGAGAAGTTCGGTTTTTATTGCATATATCGACGTTTCAGCCGGATTAGAGCGGTTTTACGTGTACATCTTCCATCGGTAATATAAACGGAAAACCAAGAACATTTTAGTTAATGCTAATGAAAACACATTGTTTTTTATTATTTGTATTGGAAACAACATTGTCATATGTCTTTTCTTGGATCTAAATAATACGAAACCTCGCTCTATGATTTGAAGTTAAAATCCTCATATAATGTAAAATAGTGACTTTTTTCACGTTTTTCATGTAGTGTGATTTTACGTAAATATATACGTTTTTAACAATATTTCGAAACAATTTCATGTAGTATTACGATATGTGATTTGGCCTTCAAATCCCAGAATTTCGCATAATATTGCATTTTAAGCAAGTTTTCTTGCATTTTGTTTTGTACGAAAAATCGTCGAATTTAGCAATATTTTGAAGTTTATCATCTCCTTTTCCTTTATGTGATTTAAACAAAATATCATCGAATTAGGCAATATTTTGCCGTTTTTCCACGTTTTTGTGAATTTTCAGTCTATGGGTATTAATTCATTATATATACGATAAAAATGATGCAAACACATAATTGATTAGATAATAACCTTAAATACTTCATTTTCAATCAACTATTTGTTTCTCGATAAAATACTGTGTAAGATATTGAAAAGGGGAGAAGTTCGGGTTTTATTGCATATATCGACGTTTCAGCCGGATTAGAGCGGTTTTACGTGTACATCTTCCATCGGTAATATAAACGGAAAACCAAGAACATTTTAGTTAATGCTTATGAAAACACATTGTTTTTTATTATTTGTATTGGAAACAACATTGTCATATGTCTTTTCTTGGATCTAAATAATACGAAACCTCGCTCTATGATTTGAAGTTAAAATTCTTCATATATGGTAAAATAGTGACTTTTTCACGTTTTTCATGAAGTGTGATTTTACGTAAATATATACGTTTTTACCAATATTTCGATACTATTTCATGTAGTATCACGATATGTTTTTTGGCCTTCAAATTTCAGAATTTCGCATAATATTGCATTTTAAGCAAGTTTTCTTGCATTTTGTTTTGTACGAAAAATCGTCGAATTTAGCAATATTTTGAAGTTTATCATCTCCTTTTCCTTTATGTGATTTAAACAAAATATCATCGAATTAGGCAATATTTTGCCGTTTTTCCACGTTTTTGTGAATTTTCAGTCTATGGGTATTAATTCATTATATATACGATAAAAATGATGCAAACACATAATTGATTAGATAATAACCTTAAATACTTCATTTTCAATCAACTATTTGTTTCTCGTTAAAATACTGTGTAAGATATTGAAAAGGGGAGAAGTTCGGTTTTTATTGCATATATCGACGTTTCAGCCGGATTAGAGCGGTTTTACGTGTACATCTTCCATCGGTAATATAAACGGAAAACCAAGAACATTTTAGTTAATGCTAATGAAAACACATTGTTTTTTATTATTTGTATTGGAAACAACATTGTCATATGTCTTTTCGTAGATCTAAATAATACGAAACCTCGCTCTATGATTTGAAGTTAAAATCCTCATATATGGTAAAATAGTGACTTTTTTCACGTTTTTCATGTAGTGTGATTTTACGTAAATATATACGTTTTTAACAATATTTCGAAACTATTTCATATAGTATTACGATATGTGATTTGGCCTTCAAATCTCAGAATTTCGCATAATATTGCATTTTAAGCAAGTTTTCTTGCATTTTGTTTTGTACGAAAAATCGTAGAATTTAGCAATATTTTGACGTTTATCATCTCCTTTTCCTTTATGTGATTTAAACAAAATATCATCGAATTAGGCAATATTTTGCCGTTTTTCCACGTTTTTGTGAATTTTCAGTCTATGGGTATTAATTCATTATATATACGATACAAATGATGCAAACACATAATTGATTAGATAATAACCTTAAATACTTCATTTTCAATCAACTATTTGTTTCTCGTTAAAATACTGTGTAAGATATTGAAAAGGGGAGAAGTTCGGTTTTTATTGCATATATCGACGTTTCAGCCGGATTAGAGCGGTTTTACGTGTACATCTTCCATCGGTAATATAAACGGAAAACCAAGAACATTTTAGTTAATGCTAATGAAAACACATTGTTTTTTATTATTTGTATTGGAAACAACATTGTCATATGTCTTTTCTTGGATCTAAATAATACGAAACCTCGCTCTATGATTTGAAGTTAAAATCCTCATATAATGTAAAATAGTGACTTTTTTCACGTTTTTCATGTAGTGTGATTTTACGTAAATATATACGTTTTTAACAATATTTCGAAACAATTTCATGTAGTATTACGATATGTGATTTGGCCTTCAAATCCCAGAATTTCGCATAATATTGCATTTTAAGCAAGTTTTCTTGCATTTTGTTTTGTACGAAAAATCGTCGAATTTAGCAATATTTTGAAGTTTATCATCTCCTTTTCCTTTATGTGATTTAAACAAAATATCATCGAATTAGGCAATATTTTGCCGTTTTTCCACGTTTTTGTGAATTTTCAGTCTATGGGTATTAATTCATTATATATACGATAAAAATGATGCAAACACATAATTGATTAGATAATAACCTTAAATACTTCATTTTCAATCAACTATTTGTTTCTCGATAAAATACTGTGTAAGATATTGAAAAGGGGAGAAGTTCGGGTTTTATTGCATATATCGACGTTTCAGCCGGATTAGAGCGGTTTTACGTGTACATCTTCCATCGGTAATATAAACGGAAAACCAAGAACATTTTAGTTAATGCTTATGAAAACACATTGTTTTTTATTATTTGTATTGGAAACAACATTGTCATATGTCTTTTCTTGGATCTAAATAATACGAAACCTCGCTCTATGATTTGAAGTTAAAATTCTTCATATATGGTAAAATAGTGACTTTTTCACGTTTTTCATGAAGTGTGATTTTACGTAAATATATACGTTTTTACCAATATTTCGATACTATTTCATGTAGTATCACGATATGTTTTTTGGCCTTCAAATTTCAGAATTTCGCATAATATTGCATTTTAAGCAAGTTTTCTTGCATTTTGTTTCGTACGAAAAATCGTCGAATTTAGCAATATTTTGAAGTTTATCATCTCCTTTTCCTTTATGTGATTTAAACAAAATATCATCGAATTAGGCAATATTTTGCCGTTTTTCCACGTTTTTGTGAATTTTCAGTCTATGGGTATTAATTCATTATATATACGATAAAAATGATGCAAACACATAATTGATTAGATAATAACCTTAAATACTTCATTTTCAATCAACTATTTGTTTCTCGTTAAAATACTGTGTAAGATATTGAAAAGGGGAGAAGTTCGGTTTTTATTGCATATATCGACGTTTCAGCCGGATTAGAGCGGTTTTACGTGTACATCTTCCATCGGTAATATAAACGGAAAACCAAGAACATTTTAGTTAATGCTAATGAAAACACATTGTTTTTTATTATTTGTATTGGAAACAACATTGTCATATGTCTTTTCGTAGATCTAAATAATACGAAACCTCGCTCTATGATTTGAAGTTAAAATCCTCATATATGGTAAAATAGTGACTTTTTTCACGTTTTTCATGTAGTGTGATTTTACGTAAATATATACGTTTTTAACAATATTTCGAAACTATTTCATATAGTATTACGATATGTGATTTGGCCTTCAAATCTCAGAATTTCGCATAATATTGCATTTTAAGCAAGTTTTCTTGCATTTTGTTTTGTACGAAAAATCGTAGAATTTAGCAATATTTTGACGTTTATCATCTCCTTTTCCTTTATGTGATTTAAACAAAATATCATCGAATTAGGCAATATTTTGCCGTTTTTCCACGTTTTTGTGAATTTTCAGTCTATGGGTATTAATTCATTATATATACGATACAAATGATGCAAACACATAATTGATTAGATAATAACCTTAAATACTTCATTTTCAATCAACTATTTGTTTCTCGTTAAAATACTGTGTAAGATATTGAAAAGGGGAGAAGTTCGGTTTTTATTGCATATATCGACGTTTCAGCCGGATTAGAGCGGTTTTACGTGTACATCTTCCATCGGTAATATTAACGGAAAACCAAGAAAATTTTAGTTAATGCTAATGAAAACACATTGTTTTTTATTATTTGTATTGGAAACAACATTGTCATATGTCTTTTCTTGGATCTAAATAATACGAAACCTCGCTCTATGATTTGAAGTTAAAATTCTCATATATGGTAAAATAGTGACTTTTTTCACGTTTTTCATGTAGTGTGATTTTACGTAAATATATACGTTTTTACCAATATTTCGATACTATTTCATATAGTATCACGATATGTTTTTTGCCCTTCAAATCTCAGAATTTCGCATAATATTGCATTTTAAGCAAGTTTTCTTGCATTTTGTTTCGTACGAAAAATCGTCGAATTTAGCAATATTTTGACGTTTATCATCTCCTTTTCCTTTATGTGATTTAAACAAAATATCATCGAATTAGGCAATATTTTGCCGTTTTTCCACGTTTTTGTGAATTTTCAGTCTATGGGTATTAATTCATTATATATACGATAAAAATGATGCAAACACATAATTGATTAGATAATAACCTTAAATACTTCATTTTCAATCAACTATTTGTTTCTCGTTAAAATACTGTGTAAGATATTGAAAAGGGGAGAAGTTCGGTTTTTATTGCATATATCGACGTTTCAGCCGGATTAGAGCGGTTTTACGTGTACATCTTCCATCGGTAATATAAACGGAAAACCAAGAACATTTTAGTTAATGCTAATGAAAACACATTGTTTTTTATTATTTGTATTGGAAACAACATTGTCATATGTCTTTTCGTAGATCTAAATAATACGAAACCTCGCTCTATGATTTGAAGTTAAAATTCTTCATATATGGTAAAATAGTGACTTTTTCACGTTTTTCATGAAGTGTGATTTTACGTAAATATATACGTTTTTACCAATATTTCGATACTATTTCATGTAGTATCACGATATGTTTTTTGGCCTTCAAATTTCAGAATTTCGCATAATATTGCATTTTAAGCAAGTTTTCTTGCATTTTGTTTCGTACGAAAAATCGTCGAATTTAGCAATATTTTGAAGTTTATCATCTCCTTTTCCTTTATGTGATTTAAACAAAATATCATCGAATTAGGCAATATTTTGCCGTTTTTTCCACGTTTTTGTGAATTTTCAGTCTATGGGTATTAATTCATTATATATACGATAAAAATGATGCAAACACATAATTGATTAGATAATAACCTTAAATACTTCATTTTCAATCAACTATTTGTTTCTCGTTAAAATACTGTGTAAGATATTGAAAAGGGGAGAAGTTCGGTTTTTATTGCATATATCGACGTTTCAGCCGGATTAGAGCGGTTTTACGTGTACATCTTCCATCGGTAATATAAACGGAAAACCAAGAACATTTTAGTTAATGCTAATGAAAACACATTGTTTTTTATTATTTGTATTGGAAACAACATTGTCATATGTCTTTTCGTAGATCTAAATAATACGAAACCTCGCTCTATGATTTGAAGTTAAAATCCTCATATATGGTAAAATAGTGACTTTTTTCACGTTTTTCATGTAGTGTGATTTTACGTAAATATATACGTTTTTAACAATATTTCGAAACTATTTCATATAGTATTACGATATGTGATTTGGCCTTCAAATCTCAGAATTTCGCATAATATTGCATTTTAAGCAAGTTTTCTTGCATTTTGTTTTGTACGAAAAATCGTAGAATTTAGCAATATTTTGACGTTTATCATCTCCTTTTCCTTTATGTGATTTAAACAAAATATCATCGAATTAGGCAATATTTTGCCGTTTTTCCACGTTTTTGTGAATTTTCAGTCTATGGGTATTAATTCATTATATATACGATACAAATGATGCAAACACATAATTGATTAGATAATAACCTTAAATACTTCATTTTCAATCAACTATTTGTTTCTCGTTAAAATACTGTGTAAGATATTGAAAAGGGGAGAAGTTCGGTTTTTATTGCATATATCGACGTTTCAGCCGGATTAGAGCGGTTTTACGTGTACATCTTCCATCGGTAATATAAACGGAAAACCAAGAACATTTTAGTTAAAGCTAATGAAAACACATTGTTTTTTATTATTTGTATTGGAAACAACATTGTCATATGTCTTTTCTTGGATCTAAATAATACGAAACCTCGCTCTATGATTTGAAGTTAAAATCCTCATATATGGTAAAATAGTGACTTTTTTCACGTTTTTCATGTAGTGTGATTTTACGTAAATATATACGTTTTTACCAATATTTCGATACTATTTCATGTAGTATCACGATATGTTTTTTACCCTTCAAATCTCAGAATTTCGCATAATATTGCATTTTAAGCAAGTTTTCTTGCATTTTGTTTCGTACGAAAAATCGTCGAATTTAGCAATATTTTGACGTTTATCATCTCCTTTTCCTTTATGTGATTTAAACAAAATATCATCGAATTAGGCAATATTTTGCCGTTTTTCCACGTTTTTGTGAATTTTCAGTCTATGGGTATTAATTCATTATATATACGATAAAAATGATGCAAACACATAATTGATTAGATAATAACCTTAAATACTTCATTTTCAATCAACTATTTGTTTCTCGTTAAAATACTGTGTAAGATATTGAAAAGGGGAGAAGTTCGGTTTTTATTGCATATATCGACGTTTCAGCCGGATTAGAGCGGTTTTACGTGTACATCTTCCATCGGTAATATAAACGGAAAACCAAGAACATTTTAGTTAATGCTAATGAAAACACATTGTTTTTTATTATTTGTATTGGAAACAACATTGTCATATGTCTTTTCGTAGATCTAAATAATACGAAACCTCGCTCTATGATTTGAAGTTAAAATTCTTCATATATGGTAAAATAGTGACTTTTTCACGTTTTTCATGAAGTGTGATTTTACGTAAATATATACGTTTTTACCAATATTTCGATACTATTTCATGTAGTATCACGATATGTTTTTTGGCCTTCAAATTTCAGAATTTCGCATAATATTGCATTTTAAGCAAGTTTTCTTGCATTTTGTTTCGTACGAAAAATCGTCGAATTTAGCAATATTTTGAAGTTTATCATCTCCTTTTCCTTTATGTGATTTAAACAAAATATCATCGAATTAGGCAATATTTTGCCGTTTTTCCACGTTTTTGTGAATTTTCAGTCTATGGGTATTAATTCATTATATATACGATAAAAATGATGCAAACACATAATTGATTAGATAATAACCTTAAATACTTCATTTCCATCAACTATTTGTTTCTCGTTAAAATACTGTGTAAGATATTGAAAAGGGGAGAAGTTCGGTTTTTATTGCATATATCGACGTTTCAGCCGGATTAGAGCGGTTTTACGTGTACATCTTCCATCGGTAATATAAACGGAAAACCAAGAACATTTTAGTTAATGCTAATGAAAACACATTGTTTTTTATTATTTGTATTGGAAACAACATTGTCATATGTCTTTTCGTAGATCTAAATAATACGAAACCTCGCTCTATGATTTGAAGTTAAAATCCTCATATATGGTAAAATAGTGACTTTTTTCACGTTTTTCATGTAGTGTGATTTTACGTAAATATATACGTTTTTAACAATATTTCGAAACTATTTCATATAGTATTACGATATGTGATTTGGCCTTCAAATCTCAGAATTTCGCATAATATTGCATTTTAAGCAAGTTTTCTTGCATTTTGTTTTGTACGAAAAATCGTCGAATTTAGCAATATTTTGACGTTTATCATCTCCTTTTCCTTTATGTGATTTAAACAAAATATCATCGAATTAGGCAATATTTTGCCGTTTTTCCACGTTTTTGTGAATTTTCAGTCTATGGGTATTAATTCATTATATATACGATACAAATGATGCAAACACATAATTGATTAGATAATAACCTTAAATACTTCATTTTCAATCAACTATTTGTTTCTCGTTAAAATACTGTGTAAGATATTGAAAAGGGGAGAAGTTCGGTTTTTATTGCATATATCGACGTTTCAGCCGGATTAGAGCGGTTTTACGTGTACATCTTCCATCGGTAATATAAACGGAAAACCAAGAACATTTTAGTTAATGCTAATGAAAACACATTGTTTTTTATTATTTGTATTGGAAACAACATTGTCATATGTCTTTTCGTAGATCTAAATAATACGAAACCTCGCTCTATGATTTGAAGTTAAAATCCTCATATATGGTAAAATAGTGACTTTTTTCACGTTTTTCATGTAGTGTGATTTTACGTAAATATATACGTTTTTAACAATATTTCGAAACTATTTCATATAGTATTACGATATGTGATTTGGCCTTCAAATCTCAGAATTTCGCATAATATTGCATTTTAAGCAAGTTTTCTTGCATTTTGTTTTGTACGAAAAATCGTCGAATTTAGCAATATTTTGACGTTTATCATCTCCTTTTCCTTTATGTGATTTAAACAAAATATCATCGAATTAGGCAATATTTTGCCGTTTTTCCACGTTTTTGTGAATTTTCAGTCTATGGGTATTAATTCATTATATATACGATACAAATGATGCAAACACATAATTGATTAGATAATAACCTTAAATACTTCATTTTCAATCAACTATTTGTTTCTCGTTAAAATACTGTGTAAGATATTGAAAAGGGGAGAAGTTCGGTTTTTATTGCATATATCGACGTTTCAGACGGATTAGAGCGGTTTTACGTGTACATCTTCCATCGGTAATATAAACGGAAAACCAAGAACATTTTAGTTAATGCTAATGAAAACACATTGTTTTTATTATTTGTATTGGAAACAACATTGTCATATGTCTTTTCCTGGATCTAAATAATACGAAACCTCGCTCTATGATTTGAAGTTAAAATCCTCATATAATGTAAAATAGTGACTTTTTTCACGTTTTTCATGTAGTGTGATTTTACGTAAATATATACGTTTTTAACAATATTTCGAAACTAATTTCATGTAGTATTACGATATGTGATTTGGCCTTCAAATCTCAGAATTTCGCATAATATTGCATTTTAAGCAAGTTTTCTTGCATTTTGTTTTGTACGAAAAATCGTCGAATTTAGCAATATTTTGAAGTTTATCATCTCCTTTTCCTTTATGTGATTTAAACAAAATATCATCGAATTAGGCAATATTTTGCCGTTTTTCCACGTTTTTGTGAATTTTCAGTCTATGGGTATTAATTCATTATATATACGATAAAAATGATGCAAACACATAATTGATTAGATAATAACCTTAAATACTTCATTTTCAATCAACTATTTGTTTCTCGATAAAATACTGTGTAAGATATTGAAAAGGGGAGAAGTTCGGGTTTTATTGCATATATCGACGTTTCAGCCGGATTAGAGCGGTTTTACGTGTACATCTTCCATCGGTAATATAAACGGAAAACCAAGAACATTTTAGTTAATGCTAATGAAAACACATTGTTTTTTATTATTTGTATTGGAAACAACATTGTCATATGTCTTTTCGTAGATCTAAATAATACGAAACCTCGCTCTATGATTTGAAGTTAAAATTCTTCATATATGGTAAAATAGTGACTTTTTCACGTTTTTCATGAAGTGTGATTTTACGTAAATATATACGTTTTTACCAATATTTCGATACTATTTCATGTAGTATCACGATATGTTTTTGGCCTTCAAATTTCAGAATTTCGCATAATATTGCATTTTAAGCAAGTTTTCTTGCATTTTGTTTCGTACGAAAAATCGTCGAATTTAGCAATATTTTGAAGTTTATTCATCTCCTTTTCCTTTATGTGATTTAAACAAAATATCATCGAATTAGGCAATATTTTGCCGTTTTTCCACGTTTTTGTGAATTTTCAGTCTATGGGTATTAATTCATTATATATACGATACAAATGATGCAAACACATAATTGATTAGATAATAACCTTAAATACTTCATTTTCAATCATCTATTTGTTTCTCGTTAAAATACTGTGTAAGATATTGAAAAGGGGAGAAGTTCGGTTTTTATTGCATATATCGACGTTTCAGCCGGATTAGAGCGGTTTTACGTGTACATCTTCCATCGGTAATATAAACGGAAAACCAAGAACATTTTAGTTAATGCTAATGAAAACACATTGTTTTTTATTATTTGTATTGGAAACAACATTGTCATATGTCTTTTCTTGGATCTAAATAATACGAAACCTCGCTCTATGATTTGAAGTTAAAATTCCTCATATATGGTAAAATAGTGACTTTTTCACGTTTTTCATGTAAGTGTGATTTTACGTAAATATATACGTTTTTACCAATATTTCGATACTATTTCATGTAGTATCACGATATGTTTTTTGGCCTTCAAATTTCAGAATTTCGCATAATATTGCATTTTAAGCAAGTTTTCTTGCATTTTGTTTCGTACGAAAAATCGTCGAATTTAGCAATATTTTGAAGTTTATCATCTCCTTTTCCTTTATGTGATTTAAACAAAATATCATCGAATTAGGCAATATTTTGCCGTTTTTCCACGTTTTTGTGAATTTTCAGTCTATGGGTATTAATTCATTATATATACGATAAAAATGATGCAAACACATAATTGATTAGATAATAACCTTAAATACTTCATTTTCAATCAACTATTTGTTTCTCGTTAAAATACTGTGTAAGATATTGAAAAGGGGAGAAGTTCGGGTTTTTATTGCATATATCGACGTTTCAGCCGGATTAGAGCGGTTTTACGTGTACATCTTCCATCGGTAATATAAACGGAAAACCAAGAACATTTTAGTTAATGCTAATGAAAACACATTGTTTTTTATTATTTGTATTGGAAACAACATTGTCATATGTCTTTTCGTAGATCTAAATAATACGAAACCTCGCTCTATGATTTGAAGTTAAAATTCTTCATATATGGTAAAATAGTGACTTTTTCACGTTTTTCATGAAGTGTGATTTTACGTAAATATATACGTTTTTACCAATATTTCGATACTATTTCATGTAGTATCACGATATGTTTTTTGGCCTTCAAATTTCAGAATTTCGCATAATATTGCATTTTAAGCAAGTTTTCTTGCATTTTGTTTCGTACGAAAAATCGTCGAATTTAGCAATATTTTGAAGTTTATTATCTCCTTTTCCTTTATGTGATTTAAACAAAATATCATCGAATTAGGCAATATTTTGCCGTTTTTCCACGTTTTTGTGAATTTTCAGTCTATGGGTATTAATTCATTATATATACGATAAAAATGATGCAAACACATAATTGATTAGATAATAACCTTAAATACTTCATTTTCAATCAACTATTTGTTTCTCGTTAAAATACTGTGTAAGATATTGAAAAGGGGAGAAGTTCGGTTTTTATTGCATATATCGACGTTTCAGCCGGATTAGAGCGGTTTTACGTGTACATCTTCCATCGGTAATATAAACGGAAAACCAAGAACATTTAGTTAATGCTAATGAAAACACATTGTTTTTTATTATTTGTATTGGAAACAACATTGTCATATGTCTTTTCGTAGATCTAAATAATACGAAACCTCGCTCTATGATTTGAAGTTAAAATCCTCATATATGGTAAAATAGTGACTTTTTTCACGTTTTTCATGTAGTGTGATTTTACGTAAATATATACGTTTTTAACAATATTTCGAAACTATTTCATATAGTATTACGATATGTGATTTGGCCTTCAAATCTCAGAATTTCGCATAATATTGCATTTTAAGCAAGTTTTCTTGCATTTTGTTTTGTACGAAAAATCGTCGAATTTAGCAATATTTTGACGTTTATCATCTCCTTTTCCTTTATGTGATTTAAACAAAATATCATCGAATTAGGCAATATTTTGCCGTTTTTCCACGTTTTTGTGAATTTTCAGTCTATGGGTATTAATTCATTATATATACGATACAAATGATGCAAACACATAATTGATTAGATAATAACCTTAAATACTTCATTTTCAATCAACTATTTGTTTCTCGTTAAAATACTGTGTAAGATATTGAAAAGGGGAGAAGTTCGATTTTTATTGCATATATCGACGTTTCAGCCGGATTAGAGCGGTTTTACGTGTACATCTTTCATCGGTAATATAAACGGAAAACCAAGAACATTTTAGTTAATGCTAATGAAAACACATTGTTTTTTATTATTTGTATTGGAAACAACATTGTCATATGTCTTTTCTTAGATCTAAATAATACGAAACCTCGCTCTATGATTTTAAGTTAAAATCCTCATATATGGTAAAATAGTGACTATTTTCACGTTTTTCATGTAGTGTGATTTACGTAAATATATACGTTTTTACCAATATTTCGATACTATTTCATGTAGTATCACGATATGTTTTTTGCCCTTCAAATCTAAGAATTTCGCATAATATTGCATTTTAAGCAAGTTTTCTTGCATTTTGTTTCGTACGAAAAAACGTCGAATTTAGCAATATTTTGACGTTTATCATCTCCTTTTCCTTTATGTGATTTAAACAAAATATCATCGAATTAGGCAATATTTTGCCGTTTTTTCCACGTTTTTTGTGAATTTTCAGTCTATGGGTATTAATTCATTATATATACGATAAAAATGATGCAAACACATAATTGATTAGATAATAACCTTAAATACTTCATTTTCAATCAACTATTTGTTTCTCGTTAAAATACTGTGTAAGATATTGAAAAAGGGGAGAAGTTCGGTTTTTATTGCATATATCGACGTTTCAGCCGGATTAGAGCGGTTTTACGTGTACA
>NC_091162.1:51421593-51440430 GCF_040958095.1 Procambarus clarkii | reverse complement strand
TCTCTCTCTCTGGCTCTCTCTCTCTCTCTGGCTCTCTCTCTCTCTCTCTCTCTGGCTCTCTCTCTCTCTCTCTCTCTGGCTCTCTCTCTCTCTCTGCTCTCTCTCTCTCTCTCTCTCTGGCTCTCTCTCTCTCTCTCTCTCTCTCTCTCTCTCTCTCTCTCTCTCTCTCTCTCTCTCTCTCTCTCTCTCTCTCTCTCTCTCTCTCTCTCTCTCTCTGGCTCTCTCTCTCTCTCTCTCTCTGGCTCTCTCTCTCTCTCTCTCTCTGGCTCTCTCTCTCTCTCTCTCTGGCTCTCTCTCTCTCTCTCTGGCTCTCTCTCTCTCTCTCTGGCTCTCTCTCTCTCTCTCTCTCTCTCTCTCTCTCTCTCTCTCTCTCTGGCTCTCTCTCTCTCTGGCTCTCTCTCTGGCTCTCTCTCTCTCTGGCTCTCTCTCTCTCTCTCTCTCTCTCTCTCTCTCTCTCTGGCTCTCTCTCTCTCTCTGGCTCTCTCTCTCTCTCTCTGGCTCTCTCGCTCTCTCTGGCTCTCTCGCTCTCTCTGGCTCTTTCGCTCTCTCTGGCTCTCTCTGGCTCTCGCTCTCTGGCTCTCTCTCTCTCTGGCTCTCTCTCTCTCTCTCTCTGGCTCTCTCTCTCTCTCTGGCTCTCTCTCTCTCTCTGACTCACTCTCTCTCTGGCTCACGCTCTCTCTCTCTGGCTCTGTGGCGCTCTCTCTCTGGCTCTCGCTCTCTCTCTCTGGCTCTGGGTCTCTCTCTCTGGCTCTCATATTTCATTTGATTTAAAAATGTCTGAGATTTTTTACTTAATCTAAGTTATATTGCATGGTGCTAATATGAATATTATACATGACTGTTTTTTTCTTTTCTTTCTCTTTCTCCCTTTCTTTCTTTCTCTTTCTTTCCTTCTCTCTCTTTTTCTTTCTCTTTCTACATGAATATTATACTTGACTGTGTTTACATTCACTTGTAGATTTTTATTTTTAGTTAATTAGTCCTAAACTTTTGATTAATAGATTTTTATTATTAGTCATAGAAAAACTATAGTGTTATATGTATACTCGGAAAATTTTACTTGTTTTAGTTTTAAGTAACAATAACTGCTTGTAACGTCAGACTGATCTCAGCATGACATGAATCACAGGCTGCTTGATCACAAAATCTATTGTGTTCACATATTGCATATATAGATTTTTAAATTTTTACTTTTATATTCTGTTATAGATATAGTCTATATATTTCGAGCTATTACATATATTTTGTTGTATTACTCATTCTTAATTAAATAAATATAATATTTTAATTCTCTTTTTGTACCCTATTTATTTGTAATTTACACATACATATATAGGATGTCCATTTCTATCTCAGATATGTCTTCTTTCTTTCTCTCCCTTTCTATTTCAGATATGAATTACAAAATTATTATACCCTAATTTACCCTAAACGCTTTAATGTAGGTAATTAAAAGATCATAAAAAAGTTTTTAGAAATGTTAATTATATACGTTCTAAGGTTGTATATAAAAGTTCTCAAAAACCTTTTCTAAACGTAATTATAAACGTGCTGAAAACAATGAAATGTCGTTTTTAGGATGTTTTAAAAACATGAAAATGTTTGCTGGGTATACACCTGCAACAGATCTTGAAACAGCAACTGAATTTAATAGCTTCTTTTCATCGTTTGGTGCTCACCTTGCCCGAAAAATCCCAGAGACTCAGACATATGTTACCACATATCTTTCACGCAGCTATCCAAACTCTCTTCTCCTCTCTCCGGTCAGCCCTACAGATGTTGTGTCCATCATTCACTCGCTAAAAACCAAAGCTGGGAACATTAGTGAAATACCATCGATGGTACACAGGCGTGCCTCCCATGCCCTTGCACCATCCATAGCACTGCTGTTCAACAAATCCCTAGAGTGTCATACCTTCCCTGATATCCTTAAAAAAGCAAGAGTAACGCCAGTTCATAAAGGAGGTAACACGGCAGACATAAATAATTACAGACCCATATCGAATCTACCTATATTATCAAAATTATTTTTTTTTTTTTTACAAACAGCTCTACTCCAATCTTGTAAAATTCAATATACTAAGTCCCTGTCAGTTTGGCTTCCGCTCCCAAAAGAGTACCAATGATGCTATTGTTAGTCTGCTTGACTTAATCTTCTCAGCCCTTGACAAAAGTGAGTTTCCAATTGAACTCTTCATCGGCCTGAGAAAGGCCTTTGATACTGTTAACCATAACTACCTCTTACTTAAATTCCACCATTATGGAATCCGTGGCCTTGCCCTAAACTATATCCGATCCTATCTTAGTAACAGACACCAATATGAAGCCATCAATGATATAACCTCTCCCACTCTACCACTTAATTACCGTAAAGGTGCCACAGAGCAGCATCCTAGGACCCTCCTGTTTCTTATATACATCAATGATCTCCCTAATGTCTCTAACATACTTAAACCTATATTGTTGGCTGATGATACTACTCATCTACTCTGACCCCAACCCACTCCTGTTAAATAATGTTGTAAACAATTAATTAAAAAAAGTCTACTTGTGGATGTCAACCAACAAACCTCACACAAAACATAGAAAAGACCTACTATATCTTATTTGGAAACAAATCAACAAATGCAATTCAGCTTCAGATAGATAATGTAAACATTAGCAATAAAAATGATGGAAAGTTTCTTAGCCTATACTTAGACAAGAGACTCAACTTCCGCACCCATATACAACACATAACTAAAAAGGTTTCTAAAACAGTTGGTATACTGTTTAAGATCAGATATTATGTACCCTACTCTGCTCTCCTCTCACTCTATTATGCACTTATCTATCCCTATCATTCTTATGGCGTTTGTGCTTGGGGTTCAACCTCTGCAAACTACCTCAAGCCCATCATCATCCAGTAAAAATCTGCTATCAGGACAATAAATAACTCTACCTTCAGACAACACACAGCTCCCTTGTTCAAATCCTTAAACATGCTAAACAAATTCACTCCATACATTCTCCTGTGTAAATTACGTTTATAAAGCCCTTTTTCTAACTGCAAACCCTGTTCTGAAACTCTTCCTGGACAGATGTAATAGAACACATGGCCACGTCCCCACCAGACATAAATATCTCTTTGATATCCCCAGAGTCAAACTTAATCTATGTAAACACTCTATGTAAATAAAGGGACCTAGTCTATGGAACTCACTCCCTTATAATGATTTGAAAAGCTGTCCAACTTCTGCCATATTCAAAAATAAAACCAAAAAGTACCTGTAGTACTTTTTAAGTACGAGGGAGTAATGCGCAAAGCGTCCCTCACCTGTGACGTCACAGCGTCACCTGACGCCATATCAACACATCGGCCATTTTGTCGTCAGTTCAGTCATGGCGAGGACTAACCCTTCATGCAAACTGCACCTACTATCAAGAAGAAGAAGATTTTGTGTTCCACCGATAGTATTATCGTAAGTAAGCACTTATATTTTATATTTTATTAAATTAATTGATTCTATTTTTCTGTAATAAAGGTCCAAAGGGTTGTTAAGGAACAAGGGTGTAGCGATACCGACGCTCAGTGCGCTCAACTCACACCAAAGTATCACCTGTGTAGCTTCTGTAATTAGTGTTAATTAGTTATGCTATAAGATAATGAAGCGAGTATAAGATTAACTCGCTACAAGGGTACTGTGTTGGGAGGTGAGGGCTGTTACTGGTGTCTGTGGGGATGTGAGGACTTGTACCAACCACTATCACCACCAGTACCTTGTCTTGCATCCTGCTTAGTATTCCTATTGAGATATGAAGTATTATTGCATTCATATAATTATTCATTCATTGTCATTACTATTTTTATGGGCTATGTTCTGTTACCCTAATGCTTTTTACCCCTGGGCATGTCCATTTACTCTCCAGCCCTTCACAAGCCACTGCTGCACCCCCTCCATGCCCATACTTACTGTGCTTATTCTTACAGGACTGCACTGCATTATGTGGTGCTCACTGCCTGGACACCTTGATACATGCATTATAGGGTTCTGGTAGTTGTTCTACTCACCAAGCCCTTCCAAGGCCAGGCTTGACATGTGAGAGCTTGGTCCAACAGGCTGTTGCTTGGACAGGCCCCTCAGGCCCACATATCCACCACAGCCTTGTTTGTCCAGCACTTCAAAATCAAATGTTTATTTACGTAAGGTACATACATATTTTTAGGTAAGGTACTCTTTATTTGGGTAAATTTATCTTCATAGTATTTAGCTTTGGCTCGTCTAATTATCTTGGATAGCAATAACGAGTAATTCTTTGAGAATTCTTTGGAGACAATTCCTAACCTATACTTCTCCCAACCTATACTTCTTCTCAAGGTCATCTTCACTTCTTGAAGATGTTCAGGTTTTCTCTTGAAGATGTCGACGGTTGTTCCAGCAATACTGTATTTCTTTTATTGCTGAAAACCTGTTTTCAGCCATAAAAAAATAATCCTGAATCCAGAAAAAAATCCCTTTTGTATCGTCTGGAAATTTTCAAATATTGCTGATCAAACCTGAGTCTAAATTATTTGTATATATTATGAATTACAGAGGTCCCAGGACAGGGTTTTTAGGCACTCCACTTACATTTTCCCACTCTGACTTAACCCCCATTTATACAAACTCAGTCTTATCTTTTAGCTAATAATTTATTGTACACACCATACTCAGCCTGTGTAGGGTAGTTTGTTGTGCATGTGTAGTATATATATTTGTGTAGTATATTTGGTATATTTAATGCCTCTAACCTCTCCTCATAGTTCTTGTCCTTCAGTTCTGGGAGCCACTTAGTAGCATGTCTTTGCACCTTTTCCAGTTTGTTTATGTGCTTCTTAAGATATGGGCACCATACAACCGCTGCATATTCCAACTTTGGTCTAACAAAAGTCGTGAACAATTTCTTGAGTATTTCGCCATCCATGCATTTAAAAGCTCTGAATATTATCCTTTACCTGCAATTGGTTGTTGCTGTATTTATAGAATATGATTTGTTCTACTTTACATTTGTTTGTTCCTTTTTTTCAAAATTTCTTTCTGCCTCTCTCCTCACTGCCGTGTAGTTGTTTCTCTTTGTATTACTGGTATGTTTGGGGGTTTGGCCTCTTCGTATATTGATTCCATTTTTGTGTCTTTTGGTCTCTGTCCGTCTTGAAATTTCAGTTGAACAAATCCTGTTTCCTAGTTCTGCATCTTTGTTTTGGTATAAATGTTTTTGTTCCTTTATCATATATTTCACAAAATTGACATACTGTGCATTAATTCATCTCAATTACTTCCTTTCCTAACAGCAAGCCTTTCCAGTAAAATTCTTTGAATTCTTTTCTGACTTCTGGCCTAATGTTTGTTTTATCCTAGTGTGTATGATGCCTAGCGTGTGTCTGGTGCCTGTTGTGTTAAACCGAAGATAAATGCATAAGTATAGGTCAGTAATTTCTCCAGCTTTGAAAGGGGCTTTCATTATGCAGCAGTATTCCACTCTAGAGAGCACTAGCGTCTTGAAAACTATCATCATCGGTATAGCATCTCTAGTGTGAAAAGTTCTTGTTATCTATCCTGTCATTTTTCTTGCAGTTGTGACGGCTACTTTATTGTGTTCTTTAAATGTAAGGCCTTCTGACATCAGTACACCCAAATCCTTTACGTTGCTTTTCCGTTCAATGTTATGATTTGACTGAGTTTTGTAAGTGGTTTCCGTTTTTATATTTTTTATTTTTTCCGTAGCGCATGAGCTGAAACTTATGTTCGTTAATCACCATGTTATTTTCTGTAGCCCATAGAAAGACCTGATTTACATCTGATTGGAGGTTTGCCGTGTCCTCTATGTTGCCTACTCTCGTGAAGATTCTAGTGTCATCTGCAAAGGATGATCAAGTACTATAGGTTGTGTCCTTGTCTATGTCCGATATGAGGATGAGAAAAAGTATTGGAGCAAGCACAGTACGCTTGGGGACTGAGCTCTTTACGGTTGATGGTCCAGATTTTATTTTGTTGACTACTACACATTGGGTTCTATTAGTCAGGAAGTTGTATATCCATCTGCCTATTTTTCCGGTAATTCCTTTTGAACGCATTTTATGTGCAATAACACAATGGTCACATTTGTCAAAGGCTTTTTTTTGTCAAAGCGTTTTGTTTGTCTTCCATGGCATCTAGTGCCATGTCAGAGTGGTCCAGCAACTGTGATAGGCAAGAGCGCCCTGTTCTGAAACCATGTTGTCTGGGGTTATGGAGATGCTGTGATTCCATGTATTTTGTGATCTTACTTCTTAGCATTCTCTCAAAGATTTTTATGATGTGCGATGTTAGTGCTATCGGTCTGTAGTTTTTTGCCTCTGCCTTATTTCCTCCTTTATGGGGCGGTGCTATCTCTGCTGTTTTTAGTATGTCAGGGACAATGCCAGTATCTTGGCTTTGTCTCCAAAGAATGTGAAGGGCCTGCGATAACGTTTTTTACAGTTCTTGATGAATATAGAGTTCCAAGAGTCAGGGCCTGGTGCAGAGTGCATAGGCATACTGTCTATGGCTTCTTCAAAATCCAGTGGGGATAGGATCACATCTGATTTATGATTTGATGTTGGTATCATATCCATGAAAAATTCATTTGGGTTATCAATCAGATGGATGGAGAGCTACACTCGTGGTGTCCCATTTTCCCAGCACTCTTTGTCATATAATGCTTTGAAACTTTTGACGGATTTGGCCTCCACCACCTTCTCACCTAACATGTTCCAACCGTTTACCATTCTGTTTGCAAAAGTGAATTGTCTTACATTTCTTCGGCATCTTTGTTTAGTTCGTTTAAATCTATAACCTCTTGTTCTTGAAATTCCAGGTCTCGGGAAATCTTCCCTATCAAGTTTATCAATTCCTGTTACTGTTTTGTACGTAGTGATCATATCTCCTCTTTTCCTTCTGTCTTCTAGTTTGGAATATTTAATGCCTCTAATGTCTCCTCATAAATCCTGCCCTTCAGTTTTGGTATGAATGTTTGTGTGCCTTCATCGTATATTTTGCAAAATATGGAATACATCTCATTTACTTTACTTTAAGAATATGGTTCGATCAATTAAAAACCCTCTTGTTCAAATTGCAAAGAGACTGAAAGAGATGCAGCATGCTCAATGGATTATATATTAGTGATTATTATTAGGATTATATATTAGTGAATCATATTAGTGATTCAATTATTATGGTCATAAAACAATAAACAAATAGTTTTGGTGTTATTACACTCTATTCACAGGTTATATATAAGTATCTGCATGTTTTGTTCACCATTACAAACCACTAAGTTGGTTTGATTTTTGTTGAGATTGTTATTTATGATAAGATTCCTTACGTTGTCTGAGAATGAAGCTATGTCGGTATTGGGAAATCTATAGATGGCACTTATAGTCAAGGAGGATTTAAGGGATTTACTGGAGAACTTGGCAAAGGTATATTCACAATAGTCGTCTCTATTACTAATGAGACTATTGCAGATGAAGGTATCTTTGTAAGATATTGCTAATCACTTGCTCTTAAGATTGTTTCATTTAATAGAGGTTGGGCATAATTGTTCTCTGCTGCTAATAGAACTGACTGACTTAGCTATAGGAAAATGTAAAATTAATTGGTTTATCCATTACAGTATTTTGCAGTTTATTTCATGATCCTGTGCTTAATACTTGCATAAATAGTAGATTACAAAATGCATTTTTATATCATTAGTATTGAATAATAATAATGCAAATAATTGACTTATAAATGATGTACAATTAATTGGTAGGTGATATTATATTATTAATATTTTTTCATTCTTGCAAAGCCTTAACAAAGTCATTAACATGTTAATATAAACTTGATCACCTTCCACTTATTTTCTCATGTGCTACCTACATGTACAAAACCTTATTCCTAAATGCATATTTTGTTCTGAAACTTGTCCTTTATATGTTGTGTATCACCATCTCTGGAGAGTTTTATCTGATTGATGTATAAATTACTTTTAATTTTACAGAATATTATTGTTATACTGAATTTATTATTATATAAATAACTTAATTTTACAGAATCATCTATCAACGCACATCCACAAGTTGAGGAGGAGGATGTGACCTTCCAGATGTCTGAAGTACTGAAACAGGCACCAAACAGGCCTGGTGGATCTAGGTACAAGGTAAAATAATTTAATTTTTTTTTTTTTTTTTTTTACTAATTGTCCGATATATATATATATATATATATATATATATATATATATATATATATATATATATATATATATATATATATAATGTGTCGTACCTAGTAGCCAGAACGCACATCTCAGCCTACTATGCAAGGCCCGATTTGCCTAATAAGCCAAGTTTTCTTGAATTAATGTTTTTTCGACTACCTAACCTAACATTTTCAGCTACCTAACCTAACCTATAAAGATAGGTTAGGTCATATATCTCTATTAATTTTAACTCCAATAAAAAAAGAATTGACCTCATACATAATGAAATGGATAGCTTTATCATTTCATAAGAAAAAAAATAGAGAAAATATATTAATTCATGAAAACTTGGCTTATTAGGCAAATCGGGCCTTGCATAGTAGGCTGAAAAGTGCGTTCTGGCGACTAGGTACGACATATATATATATATATATATATATATATATATATATATATATATATATATATAATATAATATAATATAATATAATATAATATAATATGTGTGTGTGTGTAATTACCTAAGTGTAGTTAAAGGATGAGACCGTCTTCCCAGCACTCTTTGTCATATAACGCTTTGAAACTACTGACAGTCTTGGCCTCCACCACCTTCTCACCTAACTTGTTCCAACCGTCTACCACTCTATTTGCGAAAGTGAATTTTCTTATATTTCTTTAGCATCTGTGTTAAGCTAGTTTCAATCTATGACCTCCTGTTCTTGAAGTTCCAGGTCTCAGGAAATCTTCCCTGTCGATTTTATCAATTCCTGTTACTATTTTGTATGTAGTGATCATATCACCTCTTCTGTCTTTTAGTTTTGGCATATTTAATGCCTCTAACGTCTCCTCGTAGCTCTTGCCCTTCAGTTCTGGGAGCCACTTAGTAGCATGTCTTTGCACCTTTTCCAGTTTGTTGATGTGCTTCTTAAGATATGGGCCAACTTCTGTTGTTGGGCACCACACAACAGCTGCATATTCTAGCTTTGGCGTAACAAAAGTCATGAACAATTTCTTTAGTATATCACCATCCATGTATTTAAACGCAATTCTAAAGTTAGAAAGCGTAGCATAGGCTCCTCGCACAATATTCTTTATGTGGTCCTCAGGTGATAGTTTTCTATCTAGAACCACCCCTAGATCTCTTTCTTTATCAGAATTCTTTAAAGATTTCTCACATAATGTATAGGTTGTGTGGGGTCTATGTTCTCCTGTTCCACATTCCATAACATGGCATTTATTAACATTAAATTCCATTTGCTAAGTGGTGCTCCATATACTTATTTTATCCAGGTTTTCTTGAAGGGCATGACAATCATCTAAATTTCTTATCCTTCCTATTATCTTAGCATCATCAGCAAACATGTTCATGTAATTCTGTATACCAACTGGTAGATCATTTATGTAGACAATAAACATCACTGGTGCAAGAACTGAACCCTGTGGTACTCCACTTGTGACATTTCTCCAGTCCGATACATTGCCTCTGATTACTGCCCTCATTTTTCTATGTCAGAAAATTTTTCATCCATATTAGAAGCTTACCTGTCACCCCTCCAATATTTTCCAGTTTCCAGAACAACCTCTCTATGTGGAACTGTCGAATGCCTTTTTTAGGTCCAAATAGATGCAGTCAACCCAACCATCTCTTTCCTGTAATATATCTGTTGCTCGATCATAGAAACTGAGTAAATTCGATACACAGGATCTTCCAAATCGAAAACCATACTGTCTGTCTGAAATTATATCATTTCTCTCCAGGTGTTCTACCCATTTAGTTTTAATTATTTTTTCCAATATTCCAATTCCAATTTTTTCCAATAATGTGTGTGTGTGTATGTATATTTGTGTTGTTGAATATGACCGAAAGTCATAGTCTTTCTGCCCCTCTCCTTACTGCTATTGTTGTTTCTCGCATCTTTGTATTGCTTGTATGTTTGGGCAATTTTTCCCCTTTTCCTAGTTCTGCATCTCTGCTTTAGTATAAATTTTGTTGTGCCATTATCATATATTTCACAAAACTTGACATACATCTCATTTACTTCATGTCCTAACAGCAAGTGTTTGTCAAATTCCTTAAGGAAATATCTGAGTTCCCCATAATGACCTCTCCACAAGTCAGGTTTTTCAACTGCTTCAAGCTCATTTTCTTCCAGATTATAATGCATTGCATACTTTATTCCCAAAAAGACATGGTCACTTTTACCCAAGTGACAATGTCACTTGGGTAAAAGGAGGGAGGTACCAAAGGAGGGAGGTACTGAATGATAAATATATCTTTCTCTTTCCTGGTAAATATAATATCCAGCATGGAGGGAACATCCCCTTCCCTCATCCTCGTAGCTTGTTTAACATGTAGAAACATGAATGTTTACAGGGTGAGGTTTACGAAATTATATATATATATATATATATATAATTGGTCTCTGGTCTATATATATTATATATATATATATATATATATATATATATATATATATATATATATATATATATATATATATATATATATATATATATATATATATATATAAGTTTGTGTGTGTGTAATTTATATAAATAAATAATTAAATATTAATTTTGTTAATATCTTTTCAGGGAAAACTTGCAAGTACAATTCGTATACAAGAGGGGCAACAAGAGCCAGAGGATGTCTACTAAGAAAATATATAAGTCTTTATCCTCACACTCTTGATATATGGTCTTCTCTGGTCTCTTTATTTTCTCTCCTCACAAATGTCCCTTTTTTTATTTCTTTTACGTTTCTCTCCTGTTTTTCTTGTCTTTTAATCTCTTCTAACACCTCTCGTTTCCTGTCTCTTCTAGCTTCTCTCTTCCTTTACTTTTTATATTTGTGGTATTCATTTATGTCATTTTTATCTTGTATATTTTTCTTGTATCTTTTTCTTATCTTGTGTTTCTCTTCCCCTTCTCTTCAATGATTTCTCATTTCTCTCCTCTCTCTGTTGTTTCTGTTCTGTCTTCTCTCTCCTTGCCTTAATTTTGTTCTGTCTCCTCTTTTGTTGTGTGTCTTTCTGTCTCTGTCTGTCTCTCTCTCTCTCTCTCTGGCTCTCTTGCTCTCTCTCTCTCTCTCTGGCTCTCTTGCTCTCTCTCTCTCTCTCTGGCTCTCTCTCTCTCTGGCTCTCTCTCTCTCTCTCGCTCTCTCTGGCTCTCTCTCTCTCTCTCTCTGGCTCTCTCTCTCTCTCTCTCTCTCTCTCTCTCTCTCTGGCTCTCTCTCTCTCTCTCTCTGGCTCTCTCTCTCTCTCTCTCTGGCTCTCTCTCTCTCTCTCTCTCTGGCTCTCTCTCTCTGGCTCTCTCTCTCTCTCTGGCTCTCTCTCTCTCTCTCTCTGGCTCTCTCTCTCTCTCTGGCTCTCTCTCTCTCTCTCTCTCTGGCTCTCTCTCTCTCTCTCTGGCTCTCTCTCTCTCTCTCTCTCTGGCTCTCTCTCTCTCTCTCTCTCTCTCTCTCTCTCTCTCTCTCTCTCTCTCTCTCTCTCTCTCTCTCTCTCTCTCTCTCTCTCTCTCTCTCTCTCTCTCTCTCTCTCTCTGGCTCTCTCTCTCTCTCTCTCTCTGGCTCTCTCTCTCTCTCTCTCTCTGGCTCTCTCTCTCTCTCTCTCTCTGGCTCTCTCTCTCTCTCTGGCTCTCTCTCTCTCTCTCTGGCTCTCTCTCTCTCTCTCTCTCTCTCTCTCTCTCTCTCTCTCTCTGGCTCTCTCTCTCTCTCTCTCTCTCTCTCTCTGGCTCTCTCTCTCTCTGGCTCTCTCTCTGGCTCTCTCTCTCTCTGGCTCTCTCTCTCTCTCTCTCTCTCTCTCTCTCTCTCTGGCTCTCTCTCTCTCTCTGGCTCTCTCTCTCTCTCTCTGGCTCTCTCGCTCTCTCTGGCTCTCTCGCTCTCTCTGGCTCTTTCGCTCTCTCTGGCTCTCTCTGGCTCTCGCTCTCTGGCTCTCTCTCTCTCTGGCTCTCTCTCTCTCTCTCTCTGGCTCTCTCTCTCTCTCTGGCTCTCTCTCTCTCTCTGACTCACTCTCTCTCTGGCTCACGCTCTCTCTCTCTGGCTCTGTGGCGCTCTCTCTCTGGCTCTCGCTCTCTCTCTCTGGCTCTGGGTCTCTCTCTCTGGCTCTCATATTTCATTTGATTTAAAAATGTCTGAGATTTTTTACTTAATCTAAGTTATATTGCATGGTGCTAATATGAATATTATACATGACTGTTTTTTCTTTTCTTTCTCTTTCTCCCTTTCTTTCTTTCTCTTTCTTTCCTTCTCTCTCTTTTTCTTTCTCTTTCTACATGAATATTATACTTGACTGTGTTTACATTCACTTGTAGATTTTTATTTTTAGTTAATTAGTCCTAAACTTTTGATTAATAGATTTTTATTATTAGTCATAGAAAAACTATAGTGTTATATGTATACTCGGAAAATTTTACTTGTTTTAGTTTTAAGTAACAATAACTGCTTGTAACGTCAGACTGATCTCAGCATGACATGAATCACAGGCTGCTTGATCACAAAATCTATTGTGTTCACATATTGCATATATAGATTTTTAAATTTTTACTTTTATATTCTGTTATAGATATAGTCTATATATTTCGAGCTATTACATATATTTTGTTGTATTACTCATTCTTAATTAAATAAATATAATATTTTAATTCTCTTTTTGTACCCTATTTATTTGTAATTTACACATACATATATAGGATGTCCATTTCTATCTCAGATATGTCTTCTTTCTTTCTCTCCCTTTCTATTTCAGATATGAATTACAAAATTATTATACCCTAATTTACCCTAAACGCTTTAATGTAGGTAATTAAAAGATCATAAAAAAGTTTTTAGAAATGTTAATTATATACGTTCTAAGGTTGTATATAAAAGTTCTCAAAAAACCTTTTCTAAACGTAATTATAAACGTGCTGAAAACAATGAAATGTCGTTTTTAGGATGTTTTAAAAACATGAAAATGTTTGCTGGGTATACACCTGCAACAGATCTTGAAACAGCAACTGAATTTAATAGCTTCTTTTCATCGTTTGGTGCTCACCTTGCCCGAAAAATCCCAGAGACTCAGACATATGTTACCACATATCTTTCACGCAGCTATCCAAACTCTCTTCTCCTCTCTCCGGTCAGCCCTACAGATGTTGTGTCCATCATTCACTCGCTAAAAACCAAAGCTGGGAACATTAGTGAAATACCATCGATGGTACACAGGCGTGCCTCCCATGCCCTTGCACCATCCATAGCACTGCTGTTCAACAAATCCCTAGAGTGTCATACCTTCCCTGATATCCTTAAAAAAGCAAGAGTAACGCCAGTTCATAAAGGAGGTAACACGGCAGACATAAATAATTACAGACCCATATCGAATCTACCTATATTATCAAAATTATTTTTTTTTTTTTTACAAACAGCTCTACTCCAATCTTGTAAAATTCAATATACTAAGTCCCTGTCAGTTTGGCTTCCGCTCCCAAAAGAGTACCAATGATGCTATTGTTAGTCTGCTTGACTTAATCTTCTCAGCCCTTGACAAAAGTGAGTTTCCAATTGAACTCTTCATCGGCCTGAGAAAGGCCTTTGATACTGTTAACCATAACTACCTCTTACTTAAATTCCACCATTATGGAATCCGTGGCCTTGCCCTAAACTATATCCGATCCTATCTTAGTAACAGACACCAATATGAAGCCATCAATGATATAACCTCTCCCACTCTACCACTTAATTACCGTAAAGGTGCCACAGAGCAGCATCCTAGGACCCTCCTGTTTCTTATATACATCAATGATCTCCCTAATGTCTCTAACATACTTAAACCTATATTGTTGGCTGATGATACTACTCATCTACTCTGACCCCAACCCACTCCTGTTAAATAATGTTGTAAACAATTAATTAAAAAAAGTCTACTTGTGGATGTCAACCAACAAACCTCACACAAAACATAGAAAAGACCTACTATATCTTATTTGGAAACAAATCAACAAATGCAATTCAGCTTCAGATAGATAATGTAAACATTAGCAATAAAAATGATGGAAAGTTTCTTAGCCTATACTTAGACAAGAGACTCAACTTCCGCACCCATATACAACACATAACTAAAAAGGTTTCTAAAACAGTTGGTATACTGTTTAAGATCAGATATTATGTACCCTACTCTGCTCTCCTCTCACTCTATTATGCACTTATCTATCCCTATCATTCTTATGGCGTTTGTGCTTGGGGTTCAACCTCTGCAAACTACCTCAAGCCCATCATCATCCAGTAAAAATCTGCTATCAGGACAATAAATAACTCTACCTTCAGACAACACACAGCTCCCTTGTTCAAATCCTTAAACATGCTAAACAAATTCACTCCATACATTCTCCTGTGTAAATTACGTTTATAAAGCCCTTTTTCTAACTGCAAACCCTGTTCTGAAACTCTTCCTGGACAGATGTAATAGAACACATGGCCACGTCCCCACCAGACATAAATATCTCTTTGATATCCCCAGAGTCAAACTTAATCTATGTAAACACTCTATGTAAATAAAGGGACCTAGTCTATGGAACTCACTCCCTTATAATGATTTGAAAAGCTGTCCAACTTCTGCCATATTCAAAAATAAAACCAAAAAGTACCTGTAGTACTTTTTAAGTACGAGGGAGTAATGCGCAAAGCGTCCCTCACCTGTGACGTCACAGCGTCACCTGACGCCATATCAACACATCGGCCATTTTGTCGTCAGTTCAGTCATGGCGAGGACTAACCCTTCATGCAAACTGCACCTACTATCAAGAAGAAGAAGATTTTGTGTTCCACCGATAGTATTATCGTAAGTAAGCACTTATATTTTATATTTTATTAAATTAATTGATTCTATTTTTCTGTAATAAAGGTCCAAAGGGTTGTTAAGGAACAAGGGTGTAGCGATACCGACGCTCAGTGCGCTCAACTCACACCAAAGTATCACCTGTGTAGCTTCTGTAATTAGTGTTAATTAGTTATGCTATAAGATAATGAAGCGAGTATAAGATTAACTCGCTACAAGGGTACTGTGTTGGGAGGTGAGGGCTGTTACTGGTGTCTGTGGGGATGTGAGGACTTGTACCAACCACTATCACCACCAGTACCTTGTCTTGCATCCTGCTTAGTATTCCTATTGAGATATGAAGTATTATTGCATTCATATAATTATTCATTCATTGTCATTACTATTTTTATGGGCTATGTTCTGTTACCCTAATGCTTTTTACCCCTGGGCATGTCCATTTACTCTCCAGCCCTTCACAAGCCACTGCTGCACCCCCTCCATGCCCATACTTACTGTGCTTATTCTTACAGGACTGCACTGCATTATGTGGTGCTCACTGCCTGGACACCTTGATACATGCATTATAGGGTTCTGGTAGTTGTTCTACTCACCAAGCCCTTCCAAGGCCAGGCTTGACATGTGAGAGCTTGGTCCAACAGGCTGTTGCTTGGACAGGCCCCTCAGGCCCACATATCCACCACAGCCTTGTTTGTCCAGCACTTCAAAATCAAATGTTTATTTACGTAAGGTACATACATATTTTTAGGTAAGGTACTCTTTATTTGGGTAAATTTATCTTCATAGTATTTAGCTTTGGCTCGTCTAATTATCTTGGATAGCAATAACGAGTAATTCTTTGAGAATTCTTTGGAGACAATTCCTAACCTATACTTCTCCCAACCTATACTTCTTCTCAAGGTCATCTTCACTTCTTGAAGATGTTCAGGTTTTCTCTTGAAGATGTCGACGGTTGTTCCAGCAATACTGTATTTCTTTTATTGCTGAAAACCTGTTTTCAGCCATAAAAAAATAATCCTGAATCCAGAAAAAAATCCCTTTTGTATCGTCTGGAAATTTTCAAATATTGCTGATCAAACCTGAGTCTAAATTATTTGTATATATTATGAATTACAGAGGTCCCAGGACAGGGTTTTTAGGCACTCCACTTACATTTTCCCACTCTGACTTAACCCCCATTTATACAAACTCAGTCTTATCTTTTAGCTAATAATTTATTGTACACACCATACTCAGCCTGTGTAGGGTAGTTTGTTGTGCATGTGTAGTATATATATTTGTGTAGTATATTTGGTATATTTAATGCCTCTAACCTCTCCTCATAGTTCTTGTCCTTCAGTTCTGGGAGCCACTTAGTAGCATGTCTTTGCACCTTTTCCAGTTTGTTTATGTGCTTCTTAAGATATGGGCACCATACAACCGCTGCATATTCCAACTTTGGTCTAACAAAAGTCGTGAACAATTTCTTGAGTATTTCGCCATCCATGCATTTAAAAGCTCTGAATATTATCCTTTACCTGCAATTGGTTGTTGCTGTATTTATAGAATATGATTTGTTCTACTTTACATTTGTTTGTTCCTTTTTTTCAAAATTTCTTTCTGCCTCTCTCCTCACTGCCGTGTAGTTGTTTCTCTTTGTATTACTGGTATGTTTGGGGGTTTGGCCTCTTCGTATATTGATTCCATTTTTGTGTCTTTTGGTCTCTGTCCGTCTTGAAATTTCAGTTGAACAAATCCTGTTTCCTAGTTCTGCATCTTTGTTTTGGTATAAATGTTTTTGTTCCTTTATCATATATTTCACAAAATTGACATACTGTGCATTAATTCATCTCAATTACTTCCTTTCCTAACAGCAAGCCTTTCCAGTAAAATTCTTTGAATTCTTTTCTGACTTCTGGCCTAATGTTTGTTTTATCCTAGTGTGTATGATGCCTAGCGTGTGTCTGGTGCCTGTTGTGTTAAACCGAAGATAAATGCATAAGTATAGGTCAGTAATTTCTCCAGCTTTGAAAGGGGCTTTCATTATGCAGCAGTATTCCACTCTAGAGAGCACTAGCGTCTTGAAAACTATCATCATCGGTATAGCATCTCTAGTGTGAAAAGTTCTTGTTATCTATCCTGTCATTTTTCTTGCAGTTGTGACGGCTACTTTATTGTGTTCTTTAAATGTAAGGCCTTCTGACATCAGTACACCCAAATCCTTTACGTTGCTTTTCCGTTCAATGTTATGATTTGACTGAGTTTTGTAAGTGGTTTCCGTTTTTATATTTTTTATTTTTTCCGTAGCGCATGAGCTGAAACTTATGTTCGTTAATCACCATGTTATTTTCTGTAGCCCATAGAAAGACCTGATTTACATCTGATTGGAGGTTTGCCGTGTCCTCTATGTTGCCTACTCTCGTGAAGATTCTAGTGTCATCTGCAAAGGATGATCAAGTACTATAGGTTGTGTCCTTGTCTATGTCCGATATGAGGATGAGAAAAAGTATTGGAGCAAGCACAGTACGCTTGGGGACTGAGCTCTTTACGGTTGATGGTCCAGATTTTATTTTGTTGACTACTACACATTGGGTTCTATTAGTCAGGAAGTTGTATATCCATCTGCCTATTTTTCCGGTAATTCCTTTTGAACGCATTTTATGTGCAATAACACAATGGTCACATTTGTCAAAGGCTTTTTTTTGTCAAAGCGTTTTGTTTGTCTTCCATGGCATCTAGTGCCATGTCAGAGTGGTCCAGCAACTGTGATAGGCAAGAGCGCCCTGTTCTGAAACCATGTTGTCTGGGGTTATGGAGATGCTGTGATTCCATGTATTTTGTGATCTTACTTCTTAGCATTCTCTCAAAGATTTTTATGATGTGCGATGTTAGTGCTATCGGTCTGTAGTTTTTTGCCTCTGCCTTATTTCCTCCTTTATGGGGCGGTGCTATCTCTGCTGTTTTTAGTATGTCAGGGACAATGCCAGTATCTTGGCTTTGTCTCCAAAGAATGTGAAGGGCCTGCGATAACGTTTTTTACAGTTCTTGATGAATATAGAGTTCCAAGAGTCAGGGCCTGGTGCAGAGTGCATAGGCATACTGTCTATGGCTTCTTCAAAATCCAGTGGGGATAGGATCACATCTGATTTATGATTTGATGTTGGTATCATATCCATGAAAAATTCATTTGGGTTATCAATCAGATGGATGGAGAGCTACACTCGTGGTGTCCCATTTTCCCAGCACTCTTTGTCATATAATGCTTTGAAACTTTTGACGGATTTGGCCTCCACCACCTTCTCACCTAACATGTTCCAACCGTTTACCATTCTGTTTGCAAAAGTGAATTGTCTTACATTTCTTCGGCATCTTTGTTTAGTTCGTTTAAATCTATAACCTCTTGTTCTTGAAATTCCAGGTCTCGGGAAATCTTCCCTATCAAGTTTATCAATTCCTGTTACTGTTTTGTACGTAGTGATCATATCTCCTCTTTTCCTTCTGTCTTCTAGTTTGGAATATTTAATGCCTCTAATGTCTCCTCATAAATCCTGCCCTTCAGTTTTGGTATGAATGTTTGTGTGCCTTCATCGTATATTTTGCAAAATATGGAATACATCTCATTTACTTTACTTTAAGAATATGGTTCGATCAATTAAAAACCCTCTTGTTCAAATTGCAAAGAGACTGAAAGAGATGCAGCATGCTCAATGGATTATATATTAGTGATTATTATTAGGATTATATATTAGTGAATCATATTAGTGATTCAATTATTATGGTCATAAAACAATAAACAAATAGTTTTGGTGTTATTACACTCTAT
>NC_091162.1:51318545-51421093 GCF_040958095.1 Procambarus clarkii | reverse complement strand
ATATATATATATATATATATATAATATATATATATATAATATATATATATATATATATATATATTAAAAATCTGTCATATTTGTAAATTAAATAAAATATATTTATTTACTAAATTTAATTTAATTTAATTTATTTTTGTATTAAAATAATTATTTAATAATTTAATAAAATAATAATTTATTAAAAAAAATTAATTTGATTTATTTATTTATTAAAATTAAATAATAAATAATAAATTAAATATTGATATAAACTTGTGGGTCCAGGAGGTCATCTGTGTCCCCTCAGATGGTCTCCCTTATCACAGTTTGTGTGTGTGTGTGATTGTGTATTACACCCTGTGAGTGTCCGGGTGAGTGTGTGTGAGTGTGAGTGCCCTTGTGAGTGTCCGGGTGAGTTTGTTTCCGGTTATACCAGTGGGTCCAGGAGGTCATCTGTGTTCCCTCAGATGGTCTCCCTTATCATAGTCTGTGTGTGTGTGTGAGTGTCCCTGTGAGTGTTCGGATGAGGGTGTGTCTGTGTGTGTGTGTACTCACCTAGTTGTACTCACCTAGTTGTGTTTGCGGGGTTTGAGCTCTGGCTCTTTGGTCCCGCCTCTCAACCGTCAATCAACAGGTGTACAGATTCCTGAAGGAATTCCTGTGTGTGTGTGTTTGTGTGTGTGTATATGTGTGTGTGTGTGTGTGTGTGTGTGTGTGTGTGTGTGTGTGTGTGTGTACTCACCTAATGCCACGTCTTGTAGGACAATCGTAGTCTTCTCGAAAATGAACGGTATTTGAACATTCCTCGGAAAGATACCCACAACGGTCGACTAACAACCAAGTTCCTATTCACTGCTAGGTGAAAAGAGGCAACGGGTGTAAGGAGACGCGCCTAGCTGTCTCGCCCTGCCCAGGATTCGAACCCAGGACGTGACGGTTGTGAGCCAACAGCGCTGACCACTGGGCCACAGGTTACCCGGGTGTGTGTGTGTGTGTGTATTTTCTCCTTGTATTTACTATATGTATCTGCAGAATCGAGTTATTAGCTCTTGGACCCCGCCTATCAAATATATGTATTTTTCCTTTTTTTATATCTACTACATCTATTTCTCTCTAACACACACACACACACACACACACACACACACACACACACACACACACACACACACACACACACACTGGAGGCCTACCGTCTACACGGAGAGAGTTCGTTGGTTATAATCCTAATGGTTCCATATCGAATCTCAGTTGATGCAATAGCAAATCGATAGATATTCTTTAATCTGATTCCCCTGTTCACCGGCTCCTCTTCGACCGGAGAGCCGGTCGGCCGAGCGGACAGCACACTGGAATTGTGATCCTGTGGTCCCGGGTTCGATTTCAGGCGCCGGCGAGAAACAATGGGCAGAGTTTCTTTCACTCTGTGCCCCCTGTTACCTTGCAATAAAATAGGTACCTGGGTGTTAGTCAGCTGTCACGGGCAGCTTCCTGGGGGTGGAGGTCTGGTCGAGAACCGGACCGCAGGGACACAAACAGATCGGAAAGTCTTAATTTCAAACTGCGAATACGTGCAGAGAGCCAGAATATGGCTACAAAATATGGCTCAAGCGTCGAATTTGGAATGTTTGCGATATTTTTGAAACTGGAGGGGGGGGGGGGGGTTTGGGCAAAATGTAACCCCATCGCCGATCTCAGTAACTTGCAAATTTTCGGTAAAAAAAGTCGTAATTTCAATCTAGGGGGGGTTTGGGCAAAATGTGACCCATCGCCGCTCTCAGTAATTGGCATATTTTCGGTATAAAATGTCGTAATTTCAAACTGCGAATACGTGCAGAGAGCCAGCATTTGGCTACAAAATATGGCTCAAGCTTCGAATTTGGGATGTTTTGGATATTTTGAAAACTGCAGGGGGGTTTGGGCAAAATGTGACACATCGCCGCTCTCAGTAATTGACATATTTTCGGTATAAAATGTCGTAATTTCAAACTGCGAATACGTGCAGAGAACCAGAATTTGGCTACAAAATATGGCTCAAGCTTCGAATTTGGGATGTTTTGGATATTTTGAAAACTGCAGGGGGGTTTTGGGCAAAATGTGAATATGCCAATTGCTTAGAGCAGCGAATAGTTACATTTTAACCAATGCAGTTTTCCCTGCAGTTTTCAAAATATCTCAAACATACCAAATTCGACCCTTGATCCTTATTTACGAGCAAATTCTGGCTCTTTGCACGTGTTCGCATTTTGAAATTTCGACTTTTTATACCGAAAATATGCCAATTACTGAGAGCAGCGATGGTTCACATATTGCGCGAACCCTCCCTGCAGTTTTCAAAGTATCCCAAACATCCCAAATTCGACGCTTAAACCACATTTTTGAGCCAAATTCTAGCTCACTGCACGTATTCGCAGTTTGAAATTACGACTTTTTATACCGAAAATATGTTAATTACTGAGAGCTAAGATGGGTCACATTAAGCTCAAATCCCCCTGCAGTTTCCAAAGTATCCCAAACATCCCAAATTCGACGCTTGAGCCATATTTTGGATCAAAATTCTGATGTTTTTATGAGAGATGGGTCACATTTTGCCCAAACCCCCCCCCCCCTCCCATGCAGTTTGGAAAATATCCCAACCATCCCAAATTCGAAGCTTGAGCCATATTTTGAAACCAAATTTATGCTCTCTGCTCATATTCGCTATTTGATATTACGAATTTTTATACCGAAAAGTATTCCAATTACTGAGAGCGGCAATGGGTCACATTTTGCCCAAACCCCCCCCCCCCCCTGCCAGTTTTCAAAATATCCCAAAAAATCCCAAATTCGACGCTTGAGCCATATTTTGAAACCAAATTCTGGCTCTCTGCAGGCATTCGCTATTTGATATTACGACTTTTTATACCGAAAATATGCTAATTACTGAGAGCAGCGATGGGTCACATTTTGACCCAAAACCACCCCTGTAGTTTTCAAAATATTCCAAACATCCCAAATTCGACCCTTGAGCCATATTTTGGAGTCAAATTCTGGCTCTCTGCACGTATTTGCAGTTTGAAATTTCGAATTTATACCGAAATTTGCCAACTACTAAGATCGGAGATGGGTCACATTTTGCCCAAAACCTCCCTGCAGTTTTCAAAATATCCCAAAAATCCAAATTCGACGCTTGAGCCAAATTTTGGAATCAAATTCTGGCTCTCTGCACGTATTCGAAGTTTGAAATAACGAGTTTTTATACCGAAAATATGCTAATTACTGAGAGCTGCGATGGGTTCCTTTTGTCCCCCCCCCCCCCGCAGTTTTCAAAATATCCAAAACATTCCAAGTTCGACACGTGAGCCATATTTTGGAGCCAAATTTTGTCTCTCTTCACGTATTTGCAATTTGAATTTACGTCTTTTTATACCGAAAATATGCCAATTACTGAGAGCGGCGATGGATCAAATTTTGCCAAACCCCTTCCCGCAGTTTTCAAAGTATCACAAACATAACAAATTTGACGCTTTAACCATATTTTGGAGCCAAATTCTGGCTCTCTGCACGTATTCGCAGTTTGAAATTACGTCATTTTATACCGAAAATATGCCAATTACTGAGAGCAACGATGGGTCACATTTTGCCCAAACCCCACCTGCAGTTTTCAAAATATCCCAAACATATCAAACTCGACGCTTGAACCATATTTTGGAGCCAAATTTTGGCTCTCCGCACGTATTCGCAGTTTGAAATTACGTCTTTTTATACCGAAAATATGCCAATTACTAAGAGCGGCGATGGGTCATATTTTGTCCAAAGCTCCCCTAGAGTATTCAAAATATCCCAAACAATCCAAGTTCGGACGCTTTAATCATATTTCGGAGCCAAATTTTGGCTCTCCGCACGTATTCGCAGTTTGAAATTACGTCTTTTTATACAGAAAAAATGCCAATTACTGAGAGTGGCGATTGGTCACATTTTGCCCAAAACCCCCTGCAGTTTTTAAAATATCCCAAACATCCCAAATTCGAAGTTTGAGCCATATTTTGGAGCCAAATTCTGGCTTTCTGCACGTATTCGCAGTTTGAAATTCCGACTTTTTATACCGAAAATATGCCAATTACTGAGAGCGGCGATGGGTCACATTTTGCCCAAAACCCCTGCAGTTTTTAAAATATCCCAAACATCCCAAACACGAGGCTGGAGCAATCTTTTGAAGCCAAATTCTGGCTCTCTGCGTATTCGCAGTTTGAAATTACGACATTGTATACCGAAAAATATGGAAATTACTGAGATCAACGATGGGTCACATTTTGAACAAACACCCCTGCAGTTTTCAAAATATCTTAAACATCCCAAATTCGAAGCTTGAGCCATATTTTGCAGCCAAATTCTGGCTCCCTGCACGTATTCGCAGATTGAAATTACGAATTTTTATACCGAATATATGCCAATTACTGAGACCGGCGACGGGTCAAATTTTGCCCAAACCCCACTGCAGTTTTCAAAATATCCCAAACATCCCAAATTCGAACTTGAGCCATATTTTGAGTCAAATTCTCGCCCTCTCCACGTATTTGCAGTTTGAAATAACGTCATTTTATACCGAAAAATATGCCGAAAAAAAGAAGTAATTTCAAACTGCGAATACGTGCAGAGAGCCAAAATTTGGCTCCAAAATATAGTTCAAGCGTCGAGTTTGATATGTTTGGGATATTTTGAAAACTGCAGGGACGGTTTGGGCAAAATGTGATCCAACGCGGCTTTAAGTAATTGGCATATTTTCGGTATAAAAAGTCGTAATTTCAAACTGCGAATACGTGCAGAGAGCCAGAATTTTTCCCCAAAATTTGGTTCAAGCGTCTAATTTGGGATGTTTGTGATATTGTGAAAACTGTAGAGGATTTTGGGCAAATTGTGACCCATCGCCGTTTTCAGTAATTGGCATATTTTCGGTATAAAAAGACGTAATTTCAAACTGGGAATACTTGCAGAGAGCATGAATTTGGCTCCAAAATATGGCTCAATGGTCGACTTTGGGATGTTTGGGATATTTTGAAAACTGCAGGGGATTTGGGGCAAAATGTGACGCATCGCTTCCTTCAGTAATTTGCATATTTTCGGTATAGAAAGACATAATTTCAAACTGCGAATACGTGCAGAGCCAGAATTTGACTCCAAAATATGGCTCAAGAGTCGAATTTGTGATGTTTGGGATATTTTGAAAACTGCAGGGAGGTTTTGGGCAAAATGTGACCCATCTCCGATCTCAGTAGTTGGCATATTTTCGGAATAAAAAGTCGAAATGTCACAATGCAAATACGTGCAGAGAGCCAGAATTTGGCTCTAAAATGTTGCTCAAGCGTCGAGTTTTATATGTTTGGGATATTTTGAAAACTGCAGGTGGGGTTTGGGCAAAATGTGACCCATCGCCGCTCTAAGTAATTGGCATATTTTCGATATAAAAAGCCGTATTTCAAACTGCGAATACGTGCAGAGAGCGAGAATATGACTCCAAAATATAGCTCAAGCGTCTAATTTTGGATGTTTGTTATACTTTGAAAACTGCAGGTAGGGTTTGGGCAAAATGTGATCCAACGCCGCTTTCAGTAATTGGCATATTTTCGGTTTAAAAAGTCGTAATTTCAAACTGCGAATAAGTGCAGAGAGCCAGAATTTTGCCTCAAAATATGGTTCAAGCGTCTAATTTGGGATGTTTGGGATATTGTGAAAACTGCAGGGTATTTTGGGCAAAATGTGACCCATCGCCGTTTTCAGTAATTGGCATATTTTCGGTATAAAAAGACGTAATTTCAAACTGCAAATTCGTGCTGAGAGCCTGAATTTGGCTCCAAAATATGGCTCAAGGGTCGAGTTTGGGATGTTTAGGATATTTTGAAAACTGCAGGGGGGATTTTGCAAAATGTGACCCATTGCTGCTCTCAGTAATTGGCATATTTTCGGTATAAAAAGTCATAATTTCAAATTGCGAAACATACAGAGACCCAGAATTTGGTTCCAAGATATGGTTCAAGCGTCGAATTTGGGATGTTTTGGATATTTTGACAACTGCAGAGGATTTTATTCAAAATGTGACCCATCGCTACCTTCAGTAATTTGCATATTTTAGGTATAAAAAGAAATAATTTAAAACTGGGAATACTTGCAGAGAGCATGAATTTGGCTTCAAAATATTGCCCAAGGGTCGAATTTGGGATGTTTGGGATATTTTGAAAACTGCAGCTGGGTTTGGGCAAAATATGACCCATCGCCGCTCTCAGTAATTGGCACATTTTCGGTAAAAAAAATCGTAATTTCAAACTGCGAATACGTGCAGAGAACCAGAATTTTGCTCCAAAATATGGCTCAATCGTCGAATTTTGGATGTTTGGGATATTTTGAAAACTGCTGGGAGGGTTTGGGCAAAATGTGATCCATCGCCGCTCTCAGTAATTGGCATATTTTCGGCATAAATGTCGTAATTTCAACCTAGGGGGGGGGGGGGTTTGGGCAAAATGTGACCCATCGCCGCTCACAGTAATTAACATATTTTCGGTATAAAAAGTCGTAATTTCAAACTGCGAATACGTGCAGAAAGCAAGAATTTGGCTTCAAAAAATGGTTTAAGCGTCAAACTTGGGATGTTTGGGATATTTTGAAAACTGCAGGGAGGATTTGGGCAAAATGTGATCCATCGCCGTTTCAGTAATTGGCATATTTTCGGTATAAAAAGACATAATTTCAAACAGCGAATGAGTGCAGAGAGCCAGAATTTGGCTCCAAAATATGGAACAAGCGTCGAATTTGGGATGTTTGGGATATTATGAAAACTGCAGGTGGGGTTTGGGCCAAATGTGACCCATCAATGCTTTCAATTATTGGCATATTTTTGGTACAAAAAGTCGTAATTTCAAACTGCGAATACGTGCAGAGAGCCAGAATTTGGCTTCAAAATATAGCTCAAGCGTCGAATTTGGAATGTTTGGGATATTTAAAAACTGCAGGGAGGGTTTAGGCAAAATGTGATCCATCGCCGCATTAAGTAATTGGCAATTTTCGGTATAAAAAGACGTAAATTCAAACTGCGAACACGTGTCGAGAGCTAGAATTTGGCTCCAAAATATGGCTGAAGCGTCAAATTTGAGATGTTTGGGATATGTTGAAAACTGCAGGAGGGGTTTGGGTAAAATGTGACTCATTTCCGATCTCAGTAGTTGGCATATTTTCGGTACAAAATTCGAAATTTCAAACTGCAAATACGTGCAGAGAATAAGAATTTGACTCCAAAATATGGCTCAAGGGTCGATTTTGGGATGTTTGGAATATTTTGAAAACTACAGGGAAGGGGGTTTGGGCAAAATGTGCCCCATCGCAGATCTCAGTAATTGCCATATTTTCGGTATAAAAAAACGTAATATCAAATAACAATTACGTGCAGAGAGCCAGAATTTGGTTTCAAAATATGGCTCAAGCGTCGAATTTGGGATGTTTGGGATATTTTGAAAACTGCAGGGAAGGGGGTTTGGGCAAAATGTGACCCATCGCCGCTCTCAGTAATTGGCATATTTTCGGTATAAAAATTCGGAATTTCAAACTGGAAATACGTGCCTAGAGCCAGAATTTGGCTCCAAAATATGGTTAAAACGTCGAAATTGGAATATTTGGGATACCTTGAAAACTGCAAAGGGGCTTTGGGCAAAATGAGACCCATTGCCGCTCTCAGTAATTGGCATACATCGCTATAAAATGTAATTTCAAACAGCGAATACGCAGAGAGCCAGAATTTGGCTCCAAAATATGGACCTTTCGTGGAATTTTGGATGTTTGGGATATTTTGAAAAGTGCAGGGAGGGTTTGGGCAAAATGTGATCCATCTCTGCTCTCAGTAGTTGGCATATTTTCGCTATAAAAAGTCGTAATTTCAAACTGCGAATACGTGCAGAAAGTCAGAATTTGCCTCCATTTAGAGAGCCAATCTGGAGCCATTTGGCTCCTGAGAGCAGCGATGCCTGCAGTTTTCAAAATATCCCAAACATCCCAAATTCGACGCTTGAGCCATATTTTGGGCCCAAATTCGGGCTCACTGCACGTATTAGCAGTTTGAAATTACGACTATTTATACCGAAAATATGTTTATTTCTGAAAGCGGCAATGGGTCACATTTTGCCCAAACCACAATTGCAGTTTTCAAAATATCCCAAACATCCAAAATCCGACGCTTGAGCCATATTTTGGATCCAAATTCTGGCTCTCTGCACAGATTTGCAGCTTGAAATTACGACTTTTTATACCGAAAATATGCCAATTACTGAGAGCTACCATTAATCACATTTTGCCCAAACCCCCCTTAGCAGTTTTCAAAAAATCCCAAACATACCAAATTCAATGCTTGAACCATATTTAAAGCCAAATTCTGGCTTTCTGCACGTATTCGCAGTTTGAAATTACGACTTTTTATTACGAAAATACGCCAATTGCTGAGAACAGCGATGGGTCACATTTTGCCCAAATCCTCTTTGCAGTTTTAAAAATAACCCAAACAACCCAAATTAAACGCTTGAGCCAAATTGTGGACCAAAGTTTGGCTCTCTGCACGTTTTCACAGTTTGAAATTACGACTTTTAATTCGGAAAATATGCAAATTACTTAGAGCGGCGATGGGTCACATTTTGCCCCCCCCCCTGCAGTTATCAAAATATCCCAAACATTCCAAATTTGACTCTTGAGCCATATTCTGAAGCCAAATTCTGTCTCTGCACGTAATAGTAGTGTAAAATTACAACTTTTTATACCGAAAATATGCATATGAATGAGAGCGGCGATGGGTCACATTTTGCCCAAACCATCACTGAAATTTTCAAAATATCCCAAACATCAGAAATTCGACCCTTGAGTTATATTTTGGAGCCAAATTCTGGCTCTCTGCACGTATTCGCAGATTGAAATTACGACCCTTACACCGAAATATGAAAATTACTGAGAGCGGCGTTGGGTCACATTTTGCCCGACCCCCCCCCCCTGCAGTTTTCAAAATATCTTTATGTTTTGGAGTCAAATTCTAGCTTTCTGTTCGTATTCGCAGTTTGATATTACGTCTTTCTATACCGAAAATATGCCAATTACTCAGAGCGGCGATGAGTCACATTTTGCCCAAACCCCCCTGCAGTTTTCAAAATATTCTAAACATTCCAAATTCGACGCTTGAGCCATTCTTTTGAGCCAAATTCTGGCTCTCTGCACGTGTTAGTAGTGTAAAATTACGAATTTTATACCGAAAATATGCCAATTACTGAGAGCGGCGATGGGTCACATTTTGCCCAAACCCCCCTGCAGTTTTCAAAATATAAAAAACATCTAAAATTCGACCCTTGAGCCATATTTTGGAGCCAAATCCTGGCTTTCTGCACGTATTCGCTGTTTGAAATTACGATTTTTAATTCCGAAAATATGCAAATTACCTCTGAAGTTTACGTAAAGTCCCACTACATGAAAAACGTGAAAAAATTGCAATATCACCAAATTTTAGGATTTTAACTTCAAACCATAGAGCGAAGTTTCGTATTATTTAGATCCTAGAAAAGACATAAAAATGTTGTTTCCAATACAAATGATAAAAATCAATGTGTTTTCATTAGAATTACTAAAATGTTCTTGATTTTCCGTTTATATTACGGATGGAAGATGTACACGTAAAACCGCTCTAATCCGGCTGAAACGTCGATATATGCAATAAAAACAGAACTTCTCCCCTTTTCAATACTCAGTATTTTAACGAGAAACAAATAGTTGATTGAAAATTAAGTATTTAAGGTTAATTTCTAATCAATTATGTGTTTGCATCATTTTTATCGTATATTTAACGAATTAATAACAATAAACTCAAAATTCACAAAAACGTAGAAAAACGGCAAAATATTGCCTAATTCGATGATATTTTGTTCATATCACATAAAGGAAAAGTGGATGATAAACGTCAAAATTTTGCTAAATTCGATGATTTTTAGTACGAAACAAAATGCCAGAAAACTTGCTTAAAAATAATATTATGCGAAATTCTGAGATATGAAAGCCAAATCACATATCGTGAGAAAACGTGAAGTAGTATCGAAATATTGGTAAAAACGAATATATTTACGTAAAATCACACTGCATGAAAAACGTGAAGAAAGTCACTATTTTATTAAATTTGAAGATTTAACTTCAAATCATAAAGCGAGGTTTCGTATTATTTAGATCCAAGAATTGACATATGACAATTTTATTTCCAATACAAATGATAAAAATCAATGTGCTTTCATTAGAATTAACTAAAATTTTCCTGAATTTCCGTTTATATTACCTATGGAAGGTACACACGTAAAACCGCTCTAATCCGGCTGAAACGTCGATATATGCATTAAAAACAGAACTTCTCCCCTTTTTAATATCTTACTCAGTATTTTAACAAGAAACAAATATTTGATTGAAAATTAAGTATTTAAGGTTAATTTCTAATCAATTATGTGTTTACATAACTTTTATCGTATATAAAATGAATTAATAGTAATAAACTGACAATTCTCAAAAACGTGGAAAAACCGTAAAACATTGCCTAATTTGATGATATTTTGTTGAAATCACATAAAGGAAAAGGGAATGATAACCGTCAAAATATTGCTAAAATATTCCTGATTTTCCGTTTATATTACCGATGGAAGATGTACACGTAAAACCGCTCTAATCCGGCTGAAACGTCGATATATGCATTAAAAACAGAATTTGTCCTCTGTTCAATATCTTACTTAGTATTTTAACGAGAAACAAATAGTTGATTGAAAATGAAGTATTTAAGGTTACCTTGAGGCTACCTTGAGGTGCTTCCGGGGCTTAGTGTCCCCGCGGCCCGGTCGTCGACCAGGCCTCCTAAGTTAATTTCTTAAGTTAATTTCTCCTAAGAAATTAACTTAGTTAATTTCTAATCAATTATGTGTTCGCATGATTTTTATCGTATATTTAATGAATTAATACCAATAAACTGAAAATTCACAAAAGCGTTGAAATACGGAAAATTATTGCCTAAATCGATGATATTTTGTTTAAATCGCATAAAGGAAAAGTGATTTTTAAACGTCAAAATATTGCTAAATTCAATGATTTTTATTACGAAACAAAATGCAAGAAAACTTGCTTAAAAATGCAATATTATGCGAAATTCTGAGATTTGAAGGCCAAATCACATATTGTGAGAAAACCTGAAGTAGTATCGAAATGTTGGTAAAACGAATATATTTACGTAAAGTCACACTACATGAAAAACGTGAAAAAAGACACTATTTTACCAAATTTGAGGATTTTAACTTCAAATCATAGAGCGAGGTTTCGTATTATTTAGATCCTAGAAAAGACACAAAAATTCTTTCACAATACAAATGGTAAAAATCAATGTGTTTTCATTAGAATTAACTAAAATGTTCTTGATTTTACGTTTATATTATCGTTGAAAGATGTAAAACCGCTCTAATCCAGCTGAAACGTCGATATATGCAATAAAAACAGAACTTCTCCCCTGTTTAATATCTTACTCAATATTTAAACGAGAAACAAATAGTTGCTTGAAAATGAAGTATTTAAGGTTAATTTCTAATCAATTATGTGTTTGCATCATTTTTGTCGCATATATAATGAATTAATAACAATAAACTGAAAATTCACAAAACGTGGAAAAACGGCAATATATTGCCTTTATTCGATGATATTTTGTTTATATCACATAGAGGAAAATTGGATGATAAACGTCAAAATTTTGTTAAATTTGATAAATTTTAGTATGAAACAAAATGCAAGAAAACTTGCTTAAAATGCAATATTATTCGAAATTCTGAGATTTGAAGGACAAATCTCATATCGTGAGAAAATATGAAATAGTATCGAAATACTGGTAAAACGAATATATTTACGTAAAATGATACTACATGAAAAACGTGAAAAAAGTCACTATTTTACCAAATTTGAGGATTTAACTTCAAATCATGGAGCGAGGTTTCGTATTATTTAGATCCAAGAATTGACATATGACAATGTTATTTCCAATACAAATGATAAAAATCAATGTGTTTTCATTAGAAATAACTAAAATTTACTGATTTTCCGTTTATATTACCGATGCAAGATATACACGTAAAACCACTCTAATCCGGCTGAAACGTGGATATATGCAATAAAAACAGAACTTCTTCCCTTTTCAATATCTTACTCAGTATTTTACCGAGAAACAAATATTTGATTGAAAATGAAGTATTTAAGGTTAATTTCTAATCAATTATGTGTTTTCATAATTTTTATCGTATATAAAATGAATTAATAAAAATATAATGAAAATTCTCATAAACGTGGAAAAAAGGTTAAACAGTGCCTAATTTGATGATATTTTATTTAAATCAAATAAAGGAAAAGGGAATGATAAACGTCAAAATATTGTTTAATTCGTTGATTTTTAGTACAAAACAAAATGCAAAAAAACTTGTTTAAAAATGCAATATTATGCGAAATTCTGATATTTGAAGGCCAAATCACATCGTGAGAAAACATGAAATAGTATCGAAATACTAATTAAAACGAATATATTTACGTAAAGTCACACTACATGAAAAACGTGAAAAAAGTCATTAAATTACCAAATTTAAGGGTTTTAATAACTTTAAATCAAAAAGCGATGTTTCGTATTATTTAGATCCTAGAAAAGACATATGAAAATGTTGTTTCCAATACAAATGATAAAAATCAATATCTTTTCATTAGAATTAACTAAAATTTTCCTGATTTTCCGTTTGTATTACCCATGGAAAGTACACACGTAAAACCGCTCTAATCCGGCTGAAACGTTGATATATGTAATAAAAACAGAACTTCTTCCCTTTTCAATATCTTACTCAGTATTTTAACGAGAAACAAATATTTGATTGAAAATTAAGTATTTAAGGTTAATTTCTAATCATTTATGTGTTTACATAATATTTATCGTATATAAAATGAATTAATAAAAATAAACTGAAAATTCTCAAAAACGTGGAAAAACGGTAAAACTTTGCCTAATTCGATGATATTTTGTTTAAATAACATAAAGGAAAAGGGGATGATAAACGTCAAAATATTGCTAAAATATTCCTGATTTTCCGTTTATATTACCGATGGAAGATGTACACGTAAAACCGCTCTAATCCGGCTGAAACGTCGATATAAGCATTAAAAACAGAACTTGTCCTCTATTCAATACCTTACTCAGTATTTTAACGAGAAACAAATAGTTGATTGAAAATGAAGTATTTAAGGTTAATTTCTAATCAATTATGTGTTCGCATGATTTTTATCGTATATTTAATGAATTAATACCAATAAACTGAAAATTCACAAAAGCGTTGAAATACGGAAAATCATTGCCTAATTCGATGATATTCTGTTTAAATCGCATAAAGGAAAAGTGATTTATAAACGTCAAAATATTGCTAAATTCAATGATTTTTAGTACGAAACAAAATGCAAGAGAACTTGGTTAAAAATGCAATATTATGCGAAATTCTGAGATTTGAAGGCCAAATCACATATCGTGAGAAAACCTGAAGTAGTATCGAAATATTGGTAAACGAATATATTTACGTAAAGTCATACTACATGAAATACGTGAAAAAAGACACTATTTTACCAAATTGGAGGATTTTAACTTCAAATCATAAAGCGAGGTTTCGTATTATTTAGATCCTAGAAAAGACACAAATATGTTTTTAACAATTCAAATGATAAAAATCAATGTGTTTCATTAGAACTAACTAAAATGTTCTTGATTTTCCGTTTATATTACCGTTAAAAGATGTTTACGTAAAAACCGCTCTAATCCGGCTGAAACGTCGATATATGCAATAAAAACAGAACTTCTCCCTTGTACAATATCTTACTCAGTATTTTAACGAGAAACAAATGGTTGATTGAAAATGAAGAATTTAATGTTTTTTCTAGTCAATTATGTGTTTGAATCATTTTTACTGTATTTATAATAAATTAATAACAATAAACTGAAAATTCTCAAAAAAGTGAAAAACGGCAAAATATTGCTAAATTCGATGATTTTTAGTACAAAACAAAATGCAAGAAAACTTGCTTAAAAATGCTATATTATGCGAAATTCTGAGATTTGAAGGCCAAATCACATATCGTGAGAAAACATGAAGTAGTATCGAAATATTGGTAAAACGAATATATATACATAAAATCACACTACATGAAAAACGTGAAAAAATCGCTATATTACCAAATATGATGATCTTAAATTCATATCATAAAGCGGTGTTTCGTATAATTTGGATCCTAGAAAAAACATATAAAAATGTTGTTTCCAATAAAAACGATAAAAATCAATGTGTTTTCATTAGAATTAACTAAAATTTTCCTGATTTTACGTTTATATTACCGTTGGAAGATGTACACGTAAAACCGCTTTAATCCGGCTGAAACGTCGATATATGCAATACAAACAGAACTTCTCCCCTGTTAAATATCTTACTCAGTATTTTACCGAGAAACAAATAGTTGATTAAAAATGAAGTATTTAAGGTTAATTTCTAATCAATTATGTGTTTGCATCATTTTTGTCGCATATATAATGAATTAATAACAATAAACTGAAAATTCACAAAACGTGGAAAAACGGCAATATATTGCCTAATTCAATGATATTTTGTTTATATCACATAAAGGAAAAGTAGATGATAAACGTCAAAATTTAGCTAAATTCGATAATTTTTAGTCCGAAACAAAATGCAAGAAAACTTGCTGAAAATACAATATTATGCGAAATTCTGAGATTTGAAGGCCAAATCAAAATATCGTGAGAAAACATGAAGTAGTATCGAAACATTGGTAAAAACGAATATATTTACGTAAAATCAAACTACATGAGAAACGTGAAAAAATCGCTTTATTACCAAATATGATGATTTTAACTTCAAATCATAAAGCGAGGTTTCGTATTATTTGGATCCTAGAAAATACATATAAAAATGTTGTGTCTAATAAAATGATAAAAATCAATGTGTTTTCATTAGAATTAACTAAAATGTTCGTGATTATACGTTTATGTTACCGTTGAAAGATTTACACGTAAAACCGCTCTAATCCAGCTGAAACGTCGATATATGCAATAAAAACAGAATTTCTCCCTTTTTCAATATCTTACTCAGTATTTTAACGAGAAAAAATTAGTCGATTGAAAATAAAGTATTTAAGGTTAATTTCTAATCAATTATGTGTTTACATAATTTTTATCGTATATAAAATGAATTAATAAAAAAAACTGAAAATTCTCAAAAACGTGGAAAAACGGTTAAACATTGCCTAATTCGATGATATTTTGTTTAAATCACATAAAGGAAAAGCAGATGATAAACGTCAAAATATTGCTAAATTCGATGATTTTTAGTACAAAACAAGATGAAAAAAAACTTAAAATCATAGAGCGAGGTTGGATATTATTTTGATAATTAAAAAGGCATATGGAAACTATGTTTCCAATTCAAATGATAAAAATCAATGTGTTTTCTTTAGAATTACCTAAAATGTTCCTAAATTTTCGTTTATATTACCGAAAGAAGAGGGACTCGTAAAACCGCTTTAATCCGGCTGAAACGTCGATATATACATTAAAAACAGAAAATCTCTCCTAATCAATACCTTACTCACTATTTTAACGAGGTACAAATAGTTGATTTAAAATGAAGTATTTAATTTTAATTTGCAATTAATTACGTGTTTGCATCATATTTAACGTAAATTTATTGAATTAAATGCAATAAACCGAAATGGCTTCAAAACGCGGAAAAAACGGCTAAATATTGCCTAAATCGTTGATATTTGGATGAAATCTCATAAAGGAAACAACGATGAAAAATCTCAAAGTTTTGCTAAATTCGATGATTTTATGTACAAAGCACAATGCAAGAAAAATTGCTTAAAAACGCAATATTATGTGAAATTTTGAGATTTATAGGCAAAATCACATGTAGTGGGACAACATGAAGTAGTATCAAAATATTAGTAAATTCGAACATTTTTACCTAAAATCACCCAACATGAAAACGTGAAAAAAGTCACTATAATACCAAATTCGAGGATTTTTACATCAAATCATAGAGCGAGGTTGCGAATTATTTTGATCATTAAAATAGCATATGAAAACGTTGTTTCCAATTCAAATGATAAAAATTTTTGTTTTTTCTTTAGAATTAACTAAAATGTTTCTGAATTTCCGTTTATATTACTGAGAGATGAGGTACTCGAAAACTGCTCTAATCCGGCTGAAACGTCGAAATATGCAATAAAAACAGAAAATCTCTCTTAATCAATATTTGACTCACTATTTTAACAAGGTACAAATAGTTGATTGAAAATCAAATATTTAAGGGTTTTTGCAATTCATTACGTGTTTGCATCATATTTATCGTAAATTTAATGAATTAATGGCAATAAACCGAAAATGCTTGAAAACGTGGAAAAACGGCCAAATATGGCTTAAATCGTTGATATTTTGATGAAATCTCATACAGTAAACAACGATGAAAAACCTCAAAATATTGCTAAATTCGATGATTTTATGTACAAGGCACAATGCAAGAAAATTTACTTAAAAACGCAATACCATGTGAAATTCTGAGATTTGTAAGCCAAATCACAAATAGAGAGACAACATGAAGTAGTATCAAAATATTAGAAAGTTCGAACATTTTTACCTAAAATCACCCTACATGAAAACGTGAAAAAAGTCACTATAATACCAAATTTGAGGATTTTTACATAAAATCATAGAGCGAGGATGCGTATTATTTTGATCATTAAAAAGGCATGTGAAAACGATGCTTTCAATTCAAATGATAAAAATCAATGTGTTTTCTTTAGAATTACCTAAAATGTTCTGTGAATTTCCGTTTTTTTCTGAATTCGTACAACTGCTCTAATCTGGCTGAAACGTCGAAATATGCAATAAAAACAGAACTTCTCTCCTAATCAATATCTTATACACTATTTTAACGAGGTACAAACAGTTGATTTAAAATGAAGTATTTAATTTTAATTTGCAATTAATTACGTGTTTGCATCATATTTATCGTAAATTTTTTGAATTAATGGCAATGCAACAGAAAAGGCTAGAAAACGCGGAAAAACGTAAAAATATTGCCTAAATCGTTGATATTTGGTTTAACTCTCATACAGGAAACAAGGATTAAAAAACTCAAAATATTGCTAAATTCGATTATATTAAGTACAAAGCAAAATGCAAGAAAACTTGCTAAAAAACGCAATATCATGTGAAATTCTGAAATTTGTTGGCCAAATAGAGATACAACGTGAAGTAGTATCAAAATATTAGAAAGTTCGAACATTTTTACCTAAAATCACCCTACATGAAGAACGTGAAAGAAATCACTATAATACCAAATTCGAGGATTTTTACTTCTAATCATAGAGCGAGGTTGCGTATTATTTTGATCAATAAAAAGGCATATGAAAACGATGTTTTCAATTCAAATGATATAAATCAATGTGTTTTCTTTAGAATTGCCTAAAATGTTCCTGAACTTCCTTTTATTTCTGAATTCGTAAAACTGCTCTAATCTGGCTGAAACGTCGAAATTTGCAATAAAAACAGAAAATCTCTCTTAATCAAAATCTTTCTCACTATTTTAACGAGGTACAGATAGGTAATTTAAAATCAAGTATTTAATTTTAATATGCAATTATTTACGTGTTTGCATCATATTTATGGTAAATTTATTGAATTAATGGCAATACAATAGAAAAGGCTAGAAAACGCGGAAAAACGGCAAAATATTGCCTAAATCGTTGATTTAGGCAATAAGGTTAAAATCTCATACAGGAAACAAGGATGAAAAAAACTAAAAATATTGCTAAATTCGATGATATTAAGTACAAAGCACAATGCAAGAAAACTTGCTTAAAAACGCAATATTATGTGAAATTCTGAGATTTGTTAGCCAAATCACATATAGTGGGACAACATGAAGTAGTATCAACTATTAGTAAATTTTAACATTTTTACCTAAAATCACCTTACATGAAAAACGTGAAAAAAGTCACTATAATACCAAATTCGAGGATTTTTACATCAAATCATAGAGCGAGGTTGCGAATTATTTTGATCATTAAAATGGCATATGAAAACGTTGTTTACAATTCAAATGATAAATATCAATGTTTTTCTTTAGAATTAAATAAAAGGTTTCTGAATTTCCGTTTATATTACTGAGAGATGAGGTACTCGTAAAATTGGTTTAATCCGGTTGAAACGTCGAAATATGCAATAAAAACAGAAAATCTCTCTTAATCAATACCTGACTCACTATTTTAAAAAGGTACAAATAGTTGATTGATAATCAAATTTTTAAGGGTAATTTGAAATTCATTACGTGTTTGCATCATATTTATCGTAAATTTAATGAATTAATGGCAATAAACCGAAAATTCTTGAAAATGTGGAAAAACGGCCAAATATGGCCTAAATCGTTGATATTTGGATAAAATCTCATTAGATTAGAGCAGTTGTTCCTGTGAAACAACGATGAAAAACCTCAAAATATTGCTAAATTCGATGATTTTATGAACAAGCCACAATGCAAGAAAGCTTGCTTAACAATGAAAAATTATGTGAAATTCTGAGATTTGTAGGCAAAATCACATATAGAGACACAAGATGAAGTAGTATCAAAATATTAGTAGGTTCGAACCTTTTTACCTAAAATCACGCTACATGAAAAACCTAAAAAATGTCACTATAATACCAAATTCGAGGATTTTTACTTCAAATCATAGAGCGAGGTTGCGAATTATTTTGATAATTAAAAAGGCATGTGAAAACGATGTTTACAATTCAAATGATAAAAATCAATGTGTTTTCTTTAGAATTACCTAAAATGTTCCTGAATTTCCCTTTTTTTCTGAATTCGTAAAACTGCTCTAATCTGGCTGAAACGTCGAAATATGCAATAAAAATAGAAATTCTCTCCTAATCAATATCATACTTACAATTTCAACGAGGTACAGATAGTTGATTTAAAATGAAGTATTTAATTTTAATTTGCAATTAATTACGTGTTTGTATCATATTTATCATAAATTTGTTGAATTAATGGATAGAAAAGGCCAGAAAACGCCAGAAAAGGCCAGAAAACGCGGAAAAACGGCAAAATATTGCCAAAATCCTTGATATTTGGTTTAAATCTCATACAGGAAAAAAGGATGAAAAAAACTCAAAATATTGCTAAATTCGATGATATTAAGTACAAAGCACAATGCAAGAAAACTTGCTTAAAAATGCAATATCATATGAAATTCTAAGATTTGCAGACCAAATCACAGATAGTGGGACAACATGAAGTAGTATCAAAATATTAGTAAATTCGAACATTTTTACCTAAAATCACTCTACATGAAAAACGTGAAAAGTCTTTATAATACCAAATTGGAAGATTTTTACATCAAATCATAGAGCGAGGATGCGTATTATTTTGATAATTAAAAAGGCATATGGAAAAGTTGGTTTCAATTCAAATGATAAAAATTAATGTGTTTTCTTTAGAATTACCTAAAATGTTCCCGAATTTCCGTTTATATTACCGCAAGAAGAGGTACTCATAAAACCGCTTTAATCCGGCTGAAACGTCGAAATATACAATAAAAACAGAAAATCTCTTGTAATCAATATCCTACTCACTATTTTAACGAGGTAAAAATAGTTGATTAAAAATGAAAAATATAATTTTAATTTGAAATTAATTACGTGTTTGCATCATATTTAAAGTAAATTTTTTGAAATAATGGCAATAAAACGAAAAAGCTTGAAAACGCTGAAAAAACGGCAAAATATTGCCTAAATCGTTGATATTTGGATGAAATCTTATAATGGAAACAACGATGAAAAACTCAAAGTTTTGCTAAATTCGATGATTTTATGTACAAAGCACAATGCAAGAAAACTTGCTTAAAAACGCAATATTATGTGAAATTCTGAGATTTATAGGCAAAATCACATATAGTGGGACAACATGAAGTAGTATCAAAATATTAGTAAATTCGAACATTTTTACCTATAATCACTCTACATGAAAACGTGAAAAAGTCACTATAATAACAAATTCGAGGATTTTTACATCGTCATAGAGCGAGGCTGCGAATTATTTTGATCATTAAAAAGGCATATGAAAACGTTGTTTCCAATTCAAATGATAAAAATCTGTGTTTTTTCTTTAGAATTAACTAAAATGTTTCTGAATTTCCGTTTATATTACTGGGAGATGAGGTACTCGAAAACTGCTCTAATCCGGCTGAAACGTCGAAATATGCAATAAAAACTGAAAATCTCTCTTAAACAATATTTGACTCACTATTTTAACAAGGTACAAATAGTTGATTGAAAATCAAATATTTAAGGGTAATTTGCAATTCATTACGTGTTTGCATCATATTTATCGTATATTTAATGAATTAATGGCAGTAAACCGAAAATGCTTGAAAACGTGGAAAAACGGGCAAGTATGGCCTAAATCGTTGATATTTGGATGAAATCTCATAAAGGAAACAACGATGAAAGACCTCAAAATATTGCTAAATTCGATGATTTTATGTACAAGGCACAATGCAAGAAAACTTGCATAAAAACGCAATATTATGTGAATTTCTGAGATTTGTAGGCCAAATCACAAATAGAGAGACAACATGAAGTAGGATCAAAATATTAGAAAGTTCGAACATTTTTACCTAAAATCACCCTACATGAAAAACGTGAAAAAATCAATATAATACCAAATTCGAGGATTTTTACTTAAAATCATAGAGCGAGGTTGCGTATTATTTTGATAATTAAAAAGGCATGTGAAAACGATGTTTTCAATGCAAATGATAAAAATCAATGTGTTTTCTTGAGAATTACCTAAAATGTTCCTGAATTTCCGTTTTTTTCTGAATTCGTACAACTGCTCTAATCTGGATGAAACGTCGAAATATGCAATAAAAACAGAAGTTCTCCCGCCCAGCGCCCGCCCAGCGCCCGCCCATGTCGCAGCTCTCAACAGACAGCCAGGCTTCTCCAAGCCAAGATGAGCCATCAAGCAGGGGTAGACAAGGCAGATGTCAGACGTGTGACAAGGTCTGCTATATCCCGGTCGAGTGACGGTAATGTGCGCAATCATTACCACAACGGAGCCAGGTGTTTGAGTTCTGGGCGCCCTCCCAAGAGAACCCCAATCAACAGCCCACACCGCCCGTAAGGCAAAACACCTCCCAGACTTCATTCCCACAGAAAATTTATTAGAAGCTATCAAAGCAACATCAGCCAGAACCTTGCAACACATCCCTAAAGCAGCCCGCCCCTATGCAGCAGCCAAATTATCTGCCCTCCTGAGAAAGGTCAACGACTCTCCTGGAACGACCCAAGCATGGCACAACCTCCTAATGTTTGGCAACATATGTCTAGCCACCCCTGCAAGGAGAGACAAAACCTTAGGTGCCTCAGTCATCAAAACTATAAATGATTTTCCCAGGGAGGACAACCAGGTGCGCCTTCCCACTCGCGCGAGAAACACCCACGGCAGGAAGAGCAACAGTGGCATATCCGAGACATCAAAAATCTGAACATCAGTCACCAAGAAAATAGAAGAAGGAAACACTATTGGCGCAATAAGAGTCATCACCAGTGAGGACTCAATTGCCGACAGAGATGCCGCAACAGCTCAAGCCCTAAGGGAGAAACACCCACCCAGGGCTCCGCGTGAGGACGACATTGTACAAGTGGGGGCTACCGGAGCAGAACCTCTCTGGAGGGCTGAATCTGTGGCCCATAAAGCAGCCTTGTCCTTCCCTACAGGGTCAGCAGGTGGGTTCACAGGACTAAAACCCAACCACCTCAAGCAAATGCTCAACCCTGCACTGGGTGACATTGCAAAGAACCTCTTGGTGTAACTAACCAGATTCACCAACACATGTGTGTGTGTGTATGTGTGTTTGTGTTTGTGTGTATGTGTGTGTGTACTCACCTAGTTGTACTCACCTAGTTGTGCTTGCGGGGGTTGAACTCTGGCTCTTTGGTCCCGCCTCTCAACCGTCAATCAACAGGTGTACAGATTCCTGAGCCTATTGGGCTCTATCATATCTACACTTGAAACTGTATGGAGTCAGCCTCCACCACATTGCTTCATAATGCATTCCATTTGTCAACCACTCTGACACTAAAAAAGTTCTTTCTAATATCTCTGTGGCTCATTTGGGCACTCAGTTTCCACCTGTGTCCCCTAGTGCGTGTGCCCCTTGTGTTAAATAGCCTGTCTTTATCAACCCTGTCGATTCCCTTGAGAATCTTGAATGTGGTGATCATGTCCCTACTAACTCTTCTGTCTTCCAACGAAGTGAGGTTCAATTCCCGTAGTCTCTCCTCGTAGCTCATACTTCTCAGCTCGGGTACTAGTCTGGTGGCAAACCTTTGAACCTTTTCCAGTTTAGTCTTATGCTTGACTAGATATGGACTCCATGCTGGAGCCGCATACTCCATGCTGGCAGGGGTCTCCAGCAACACACTGGCAGGGGTCTCCAGCAACACACTGGCAGGGGTCTCCAGCAACACACTGGCAAGGGTCTCCAGCAACACACTGGCAGAGGTCTCCAGCAACACACTGGCAGGGGTCTCCAGCAACACACTGGCAGGGGTCTCCAGCAACACACTGGCAGGGGTCTCCAGCAACACACTGGCAGGGGTCTCCAGCAACACACTGGCAAGGGTCTCCAGCAACACACTGGCAGAGGTCTCCAGCAACACACTGGCAGGGGTCTCCAGCAACACACTGGCAGGGGTCTTCAGCAACACACTGGCAAGGGTCTCCAGCAACACACTGGCAAGGGTCTCCAGCAACACACTGGCAGGGGTCTCAAGCAACACACTGGCAGGGGTCTCCAGCAACACGCTGGCAGGGGTCTCAAGCAACACACTGGCAGGGGTCTCCAGCAACACGCTGGCAGGGGTCTCCAGCAACACACTGGCAGAGGTCTCCAGCAACACACTGGCAGGGGTCTCAAGCAACACACTGGCAGGGGTCTCAAGCAACACACTGGCAGGGGTCTCCAGCAACACACTGGCAGGGGTCTCAAGCAACACACTGGCAGGGGTCTCCAGCAACACGCTGGCAGGGGTCTCAAGCAACACACTGGCAGGGGTCTCCAGCAACACACTGGCAGGGGTCTTAAGCAACACACTGGCAGGGGTCTTTCACGCTTTACCCGACGGTTTACCCTGACAGTTTACCTGACGGTTTACCCGACGCTTTACCCTGACAGTTTACCCGACGGTTTGCCCGACGCTTTACCCTGACAGTTTACCCGACGGTTTACCCGACGCTTTACCCTGACAGTTTACCCGACGTGTTTAATTTACAGTTTACACGTCAGTTATCATGAGAACAGATTTTCGACTATTTTATTTTATTTATTCGACGACTTACACGACGGGTAAACCCCGTCGGGTTTACCTGTCGGGTTTACCCGTTTTACATGGGTAAAAATTATCCGACGATTTACCCGACGATTTACCCGACGACTTACCCGACGATTTACGATTCATTCGGCGATTCATTCGGCGCTTTATTTTTTAATTTTTTATTTATTTTATAGACATTATATATATACATTACATTAGATATTACATTACATTACATTAGATATTAAGTTAGAGACATTAGATATAGACATATTATTTATTTTATTATATAGACATTATATACATTACATATACATATACATTACATTACATATTACATTATATACATTACATTACTTATATTACATTACTTATATTACATTATATATATATTACATATTACATTACATTAGACATACAGATTACATTAGATATTACATTACATTAGATATTAGATTACAGACATTAGATATAGACATATTATTTATTTTATTATATAGACATTATACATATATATTACATTAGATATACATTACATTAGATATACATATTACATTAGATATTACATTAAATTACATTGCATTAGATATTAGATTACAGACATTAGATATAGACATATTATTTATTTTATTATACAGACACGACCTGACCTCGCCTTACCTAATCTAACTCGGGTCCAGGTGTGGGTCCGTGGGCCCCCGGACTTCCACCCTTCCCCACATCCCAGGGTCAGGTCAGGTCAGGTCAAGTTTTAGCTACCCAGAGACCTCACAGTCGAGATGGACGGACGCAGCTACAGGACGGGACACACACAAATCTGTGCCCTGTAGTTACACCGTTTTGACAGACTCGAACACACGTCAGTTCTCATGAGAACATATTCCCATCCGACTAGGCCATTCTGGGGTCGCCAAGTTTTCCAAAGCTGGTTCTTATATTTATATTGAGTAATTTGGTAACATGTCGTCGGCGGTTTAATGCTCCAATATTCCACCTGAACAAAATATATATTTGGCTGCAACAGTTAACTTTGATACGTTTGAGTAAATAATATCTGTAATTATTGTATTTGGGCGTTAATAAACAGGGTAAAGCTCCGGCGTAAATTTGCCTGGCGTGAATGAGTTTTTGTTTGGGTTATTTGGGGAGGAGGAGGAGGATGACGTCTTGACTGGAAGCTGAAGGGGGAGTGTGAAGCCCAGAAGGAGACCAACACGTTGATAACTTAGACAATATTGAGGGCATTTTTCGACATTTAAATTAATATACACGGAAGTAAAATATAAAGAGAGAAACTCAAGTGTTTTTTTGACTCATGAAGGTTAATAATTTACTAACTTTTATGGTACTGAAAGGGACTATTTTCACTTTGTGAGAGAAGTTGTAGGAATTGTGGTAAGCTATTAGTTAGAAAAAAAAGGGCAATCAACATTGTAAGAGTTTTTTCTCCTTATCTGCAGAGTAGGAGTGAGGACAGCTAATTTATACAAACAGGCTGTTGTAGTTCTCTCGTTGTCTCTCTCTCTCATCTTCCTCTCTTCTGTTCTCTTTCTGACTTTGTATGTTATGCCTGTTTCTTTCTCTGTATTTCTGCCTCTCTCGCTCTCCCATGATACCAGTTCACAACATGCTGACTAACTCCTGGCTACCAATTTACTGCTAGGTGAACAGATGCATTTAATGAGAGGAAATGTGCCCAAACATTTTATGTCGTGAACGGCTTAGTAGGTCCAATTACTACCCTACCCCTCGATACAACCCCACAACATGCTGACTAAGTACTGGGTTCATATTTACTGCTAGGTGAACACATGCATTAGGTGAGAGGAAATGTGTCCAAGCCAAGCCAAGCTAGGTAATCGAACCTAGAATTCCGGATTTTGAGTCAACAATGAACACGTAAAACTTTCATATATGTCTCAGTTTGAGTATTTGTGTGCTTGTGTGGCTTACTCTCTCTGTCTCCATGTCTTCCTCTCTCTATACATATCTTTCTCTTTATCTCATTATATATCATAAAACAGTTAAACTTCGATATATCTGGCACGTACAGACTCTATCAGGAATAAATGTGGTTCACAAGGATTCTCTCACACATGTTACTGGAACACAGATACTATCACCTTCATATGTCAGTCATGGTTTAGGTAATGACATCTAACCTGACGCAACCTGACCTGACGCAACCTGACCTGACGCAACCTGGCCTGACGCAACCTGACCTGACACAACCTGACCTGACGCAACCTGACCTGACGGAACCTGACCTGACTCAACCTGACCTGACACTACCTGACCTGACGGAACCTGACCTGACGCTACCTGACCTGACTCAACCTGACCTGACGCAACCTGACTTGACGCTACCTGACCTGATGCAACCTGACTTGACGCCACCTAACCTGACGCAACCTGACCTGACCTGACGCTACCTGCCCTGACGCTACCTGACCTGACGCAACCTGACCTGACGCAACCTGACCTGACGCTACCTGACCTGACGCAACCTGACTTGACGCCACCTAACCTGACGCAACCTGACCTGACGCAACCTGACCTGACCTGACGCTACCTGACCTGACGCAACCTGACCTGACGCAACCTGACCTGGCGCAACCTAACCTGACGCTACCTGACCTGACGCAACCTGACTTGACGCCACCTGACCTGACCTGACGCAACCTGACCTGGCGCAACCTAACCTGACGCTACCTGACCTGACGCAACCTGACCTGACGCAACCTGACCTGACCTGACGGTACCTGACCTGACGCAACCTGACCTGACGCAACCTGACCTGAGGCAACCTGACCTGACGCAACCTGACCTGACGCAACCTGACCTGACGCAACCTGACCTGACGCAACCTAACCTGATGCTATCTGACCTGACGCAACCTGACCTGATAAAACTTGACCTGACACAACCTGATCTGACGCTACCTGACCTGACACTACCTGACCTGACACAACCTGACCTGACCTGACCTTCAGTAATTGGCCTATTTTCTGTATAAAAAGTCGTAATTTCAAACTGCGAATACGTGCAGAGAGCCAGAATTTGGATAAAAAATATGGCTCAAGGGTCGAATTTGGGCTGTTTGGGATATTTTGAAAACAGCAGGGAGGGTTACCTTGAGGTTACCTTGAGGTGCTTCCGGGGCTTAGCGTCCCCGCGGCCCGGTCGTCGACCAGGCTTCCTGGTTGCCGGACTGATCAACCAGGCTGTTGGACGCGGCTGCTCGCAGCCTGACGTACGAGTCACAGCCTGGTTGATCAGGTATCCTTTGGAGGTGCTTATCCAGTTCTCTCTTGAACACTGTGAGGGGTCGGCCAGTTATGCCCCTTATGTGTAGTGGAAGCGTGTTGAACAGTCTCGGACCTCTGATGTTGATAGAGTTCTCTCTCAGAGTACCAGTTGCACCTCTGTTTTTCAACGGGGGTATTCTGCACATCCTGCCATGTCTTCTGGTCTCATGTGATGTTATTTCTGTGTGCAGGTTTGGGACCAGCCCTTCTAATATTTTCCACGTGTAAATTATTATGTACCTCTCCCGCCTGCGCTCAAGGGAGTACAGTTTTAGGCTCTTTAGTCGGTCCCAATAGTTTAGATGTTTTACTGAGTGGATTCTAGCCGTAAAGGATCTCTGCACGCTCTCCAGGTCAGTAATTTCTCCAGCTTTGAAAGGTGCTGTCATTGTGCAGCAGTACTCCACTCTAGAGAGCACAAGCGTTTTGAAAAGTATCATCATCGGTATAGCATCTCTAGTGTAAAAAGTTCTTGTTATCCAACCTGTCATTTTTCTTGCAGTTGTGACGGCTACTTTATTGTGTTCTTTAAAGGTAAGGTCTTCCGACATGAGTACACCCAGATCCTTTACATTGCCTTTTCGTTCTATGTTATGATTTGCCTGAGTTTTGTATGTGGTTTCCGTTTTTATATTTTCATTTTTTCCATAGCGCATGAGCTGGAACTTATCTTCGTTAAACACCATATTATTTTCTGTAGCCCATAGAAAGACCTGATCTACATCTGACTGGAGGTTCGCCGTGTCCTATATGTTGCCTACTCTCATGAAGATCCTAGTGTCATCTGCAAAGGATGATACAGTGCTATAGGTTGTGTTCTTGTCTATGTCCGAAATGAGGATGAGAAAAAGTACTGGAGCAAGCACAGTACCCTGGGGGACTGAGCTCTTCACGGTTGATGGGCTGGATTTAATTTTGTTGACTATTACACATTGGGTTCTGTTGGTCAGGAAATTGTAGATCCATCTGCCTATTTTATACATATTCTTTATGAATATGGAGTTCCAAGAATCCGGGCCTGGTGCAGAGTGCATAGGCATACTGTTTATGGCTTCTTCAAAATCCAGTGGGGATAGGGTGACGTCAGATATATGATTTGATGTTGGTATCGTATCCATGAAAAATTCATTTGGGTTATCAATCTTTAGTGTGTTTAATGGCTCGCTGAAAACAGAGTCGTACTGCGTCCTCAGTAGCTCGCTCATTTCTTTGTTGTCATCGGTGAAAGTTCCATCTCCCTTTCGCAGGGGCCCGATACTAGATGTGGTTTTTGATCTTGATTTTGCATAGGAGAAAAAATATTTCGGATTTCTTTCTATTTCACTGATGGCCTTTTGCTCTCTTTGCCTCTCCTGGGTTCTGTATGATTCTTGTAGCTTCCGTTCAATTGTTTCTATTTCTCTACCTAACCTTCTTCGCCGTTCTTGAGATAGGGTGCGACTCTCAAGTTGTTCCGCGATTCGTTTTCTTCGCCTATATAGGGAACGACGTTCCCGTTCCAATCTGCATCTCTTCCTCTTTTTTCTTAGAGGTATGCGGTTTGAACATATTTCTAGTGCTACTGAGCTTATTTTTTCCAGGCACTGGTTCAGGTTTGCATTTCCTAGCTGCTCTTCCCATTTTATTTCTGTGAAGTCCTGGTTTATTCGCTCCCAGTTTATCTGTTTATTATTGAAGTTGAATTTGCTGAAATCTCCTCCACCGGGAATCTGGACTGGTTTTGAAGGTCTACTCCCCATGGTTGTCATAACTTCAATTAAGTTGTGATCTGAGTAACAGGTATTTGTAATCATTATGTTCCTGATCAATTCATCATTATTAGTGAAAATGAGGTCCAGCGTGTTCTCCTTCCTAGTTGATTCTACTATTTGCTGGTTTAAGGCAAACCTGTCGCACATCCGTAGCAGGTCATTTGCATGTGCCTGTTCATTTAGGCTACTTCCTGGTATTCTTTCTGATATTACTGTATTAGCCAGGTGCTTCCATTTCAGGTGCCGTAGGTTGAAGTCCCCAAGCAGGATGATGTTCGGAGCTGGATTTGTGAGGTTTTCCAAGCAGTGTTCTATTTTCATTAGTTAGTCTGCTGAGGGTTTGCCTCCGGTGACTTATATACAAGGACAATAACTACATTTAGAATCTCTATTTTGATTATCAGCACTTCCACCATATCATTTGAGGTGTTTAGCAGCTCAGTACAGATGAGTGTGTCTTTGATGTAGAGGCTGACCCCACCCTGAAGCCGGTGTTTCCTATCACATCTGAAAAGATTGTACTCTGAGATCCATATTTCACCATCATGGTAGTCCTTTGTGTGGGTTTCTGTTAGGGCTGCAAACACTGCATTTGCCTCATGAAGGAGACCATCTATAAATTGAACTTTGTTGGTTTTGCGTGTTTTTATACCCTGGATGTTGGCAAATATAAATGATGTTATCGTGTAAGTGGAAGTGCTGGAAGCCTTACTTGGTGTTAATATCTGAGGCTCTGATAAGGAGGCCACTGTGTTTGCGTCCAGGGTGTGTCGTTTTGGAAGTGATTCGTCCAGTTTTGGTAGTAGGACGGGTGTTGTCTGGTGTAGTACCTGTGTGCTTGTTGGTAATTTGAATTCGGGTTAGGGCAAAATGTGACCCATCGCCGCTCCCAGTAATTGACATATTTTCGGTATAAAATATCGTAAATTAAAACTACTAACACGTGCAGAGAGCCAGAATTTGGCTCCAAAATATTGATCAAGCGTCGAATTTGGAATGTTTGGGATATTTTGAAAACTGCAGGGGTGGGGGGGGGGGGTAGGCAAAATGTGACCCATCGCAGCTCTCAGTAATTGGCATATTTTCAGTATTAAAAGTAGTAATTTCAAACAGCGAATACGAGCAGAGAGCCAGAATTTGACTCCAAAATATGGCTTAAGCGTCGAATTTAGAATGTTTGGGATATTTTGAAAACTGGAGGGGGGGTTTGGGCAAAATGTGACCTATTGCTGCTCCCAGTTATTGGCTTATTTTCGGAAAAAATTCGTAATTTAAAACTTCGAATACGTGCAGAGAGCAAGAATTTGGCTCCAAAATATGGCTCAAGCGTCGAATTTGGGATGTTTGGGATATTTTGAAAACTGCAGGGGGGTTCGGGCAAAATGTGTTCCATCGCCGCTCTCAGAAATTGGCATATTGATCTTCTCGAGATGTGATCTTCTGGTGATGTGATCTTCTGGAGATGTGATCTTCTGGTGATGGGATCTTTTGGAAATTTGATCTTCTGGAGATGTGATCTTCTGGAGATGTGAACTTCTCGAGATGTGATCTTCTGGTGATGTGATCTTCTGGAGATGTGACCCTCTGGAGATGTGATCTTCTCAAGATGTGATCTTCTGGAGATGTGATCTTCTGGGGGATGTGGTCTTCTGGTGATATGATCTTCTGGAGATGTGATCATCTGGAGATGTGATCTTCTGGTGATGTGATCTTCTGGAGATGTGATCTTCTGGAGATGTGATCTTCTGTAGATGTGATCTTATGGAGATGTAATCTTCTGGGGATGTGATCTTCTAAGGATGTGATCTTCTGGGGATGTGATCTTCTGGGGATGTGATCTTCTGGTGATGTGATCTTCTCGAGATGTGATTTTTGGAGATGTGATCTTCTGGAGATGTGATCTTCTAGTGATGTGATCTTCTGGAGATGTGATCTTCTGGTGATGTGATCTTCTGGAGATGTGATCATCTGGAGATGTGATCATCTGGAGATGTTATCTTCTGGTAATGTGATCTTCTGGAGATGTGATGTTCCCGAGATGTGATATTCTGGAGATGTGATCTTCTGGAGATGTGATCATCTGTAGATGTGATCTTCTGGAGACGTGATCTTCTGGAGACGGGATTTTCTAGAGATGTGATCTTCTCGAGATGCGATCTTCTGGAGATGTGATCTTCCTCTGAAGATGTGATCTTCTGTAAATTTGATCTTCTGGAGATATGATCTTCTGGAGATGTGATCTTCCTCTGAAGATGTGATCTTCTGTAAATTTGATCTTCTGGAGATATGATCTTCTGGAGATGTGATCTTCCTCTGAAGATGTGATCTTCTGTAAATTTGATCTTCTGGAGATGTGATCTTCTGGAGATGTGATCTTCTGGAGATGGGATCTTCTCGAGATGTGATCTTTTCGAGATGTGATTTTCCGGAGATGTGATCTTCTGGCGATGTGATCTTCTAGAGATATGATCTTCTCGAGATGTGATCTTGTAGAGATGTGATCCTTTGGGGATGTGATCTTCTGGAGATGTGATCTTCTGGGGATATGATCTTCTGGTGATGTGATCTTCTCGAGATGTGGTCTTCTGGAGATGTGATCATCTGGTGATGTGATCTTCTGGAGATGTGATCATCTCGAGATGTGGTCTTCTGGAGATGTGATCTTCTCGACATGTGGTCTTCTGGAGATGTTATCATCTCGAGATGTAATCTTCTCGAGATGTGATCTTCTTGTGATGTGATCATCTCGAGATTCGATCTTCACGAGATGTGATCTTCTGGAGATGTGATCTTCTGGTGATGTGATCTTCTCGAGATGTGGTCTTCTGGAGATGTGATCATCTCGAGATGTGATCTTCTCGAGAAGTGATCATCTGGAGATTTGATCTTCTGGTGATGTGATCTTCTAAAGATGTGATCTTCTGGAGATGTGATCTTCTGGAGATGTGATCATCTCGAGATGTGATCTTCTCGAGATGTTATCTTCTAGAGATGTGATCTTCTGGGAATGTGATCTTCTGGAGATGTGATCTTCTCGAGAAGTGATCTTCTGGTGATGTGATCTTCTGGTGATGTGATCTTATGGAGATGTTATCTTCTGGAGATGTGATCTTCTGGGAATGTGATCTTCTGGTAATGTGATCTTCTGGAGATGTTATCTTCTGGAGATGTGATCTTCTGGGAATGTGATCTTCTGGGAATGTGATCTTCTGGAGATGCGATCTTCTCGAGATGTGATCTTCTCGAAATATGATCTTCTCGAGATGTTATCTTCCTGTGATGTGACCTTCTCGAGATGTGATCTTCTCGAGATGTGATCTTCTCGAGATGTGATCTTCCTCTGGAGATAGTGGCCTACTCCTAATATATCGCAATTTAAGTAATCGAGCAATAAGTTAAAAATGTGACGAACAAATTAGTTAAAATTAAAGCACCATAATATTGATGTTTTCTTTTCATCGACCCTTGGTGTGGTGTTCACTATCCTTAGCGTAGTGTTCACTATCCTTAGTGTTATGTTCACTATCCTTGGCGTGGTGTTCACTATCCTTAGTGTGGTGTTCACTACCCTTGGTGTGGTGTTCACTATCCTTAACGTGGTGTTCACTATCCTTGGTGTGGAGTTCACTATCCTTAACGTGGTGTTCACTATCCTTGGCGTGGTGTTCACTACCTTTAATGTGGTGTTCACTATCCTTCGCGTGGTGTTCACTATCCTTAGTGTGGAGTTCACAATCCTTAGCGTGATGTTCACTATCCTTGGCGTGGTGTTCACTATCCTTGGAGTGGTGTTCACTATCCTTGGCGTGGTGTTCACTATCCTTGGCGTGATGTTTATTATCCTTAGCGTGGTGTTCACTATCCTTTGCGTGGTGTTCACTGTCCTTGGCGTGGTGTTCACTATCCTTAGCGTGGTGTTCACTACCCTTGGTGTGGTGTTCACTATCCTTTGCGTGGTGTTCACTACCCTTGGCGTGGTGTTCACTAACCTTAGCGTGGTGTTCACTGAAATTGGCGTGGTGTTCACTATCCTTGGAGTGGTGTTCACTATCCTTGGAGTGGTGTTCAATATCCTTGGCGTAGTGTTCACTGAACTAGGCGTGGTGTTCACTATCCTTAGCGTGGTGTTCACTATCCTTAGCGTGGTGCTCACTATCCTTAGCGTGGTGTTCACAACCCTTGCCGTGGTATTCACTACCCTTGGCGTGGTGTTCACTACCCTTAGCGTGATGCTCCCTGAACTTGCCGTGGTGTTCACTACCCATTGCATGGTGTTCACTACCTATGGCGTAGTGATCACTACCCTTGGCATGTTCTTCACTACCCTTGACGTGGTGTTCACTACCCTTATCGTGTTGTTCACTACCCATGACGTCATGTTCACTACCCTTGGCGTGGGGTTCACTAACCTTGGCGTGGTGTTCACTACCCTTAGCGTAGTGTTCACTGCCCTTGGCGTGGTGTTCACTATACCCATGGCATGGTGTTCACTACCCATGGCGTGGTGTTTACTACCCTTGGCGTGGTGTTCACTACCCTAGGCGTCATGTTCACTACCCTCTGCGTGGTGTTCACTACCCTTGGCGTGGTGTTCACTACCCTTCGTTTAGTGTTCACTACCATTGGCATGGTGTTCACTACCCCTAGCATGGTGTTCACTACCCTTAGCGTGGTGTTCACTACCCTTGGCGTGGTGTTCACTATCCTTGGCGTGGTGTTCACTACCCTTGGCGTGGTGTTCACTACCCTTGGCGTGGTGTTCACTACCCTTGGAGTGGTGTTTACTACCCTTGGAGTGGTGTTCACTACCCTTCACGTGGTGTTCACTACCCTGGGCGTGGTGTTCACTACCCATGGCATGGTGTTCACTACCCTTGGCATAGTGTTCACTACCCTTGGCGTGGTGTTCACTACCCTTGGCGTGGTGTTCACTACCCTTGGCGTGGTGTTTATTACCCTTAGCGTAGTGTTCACTACCGTTAGCGTGGTGTTCACTACCCTTGGCGTGGTGCTCACTGCCCTTGGCGTGGTGTTCACTACCCATGGCATAGTGTTCACTACCCATGGTGTGGTGTTTACTACCCTTGGCGTGGTGTTCACTACCCTTGGCGTCATGTTCACTACCCATTGCGTGGTGTTCACTACCCTTGGCTTGGTGTTCACTACCCTTTGCTTAGTGTTCACTACCATTGGCATGGTGTTCACTACCCATGGCATGGTGCCCACTACCCTTAGCGTGGTGTTCACTACCCTTGGCGTGGAGTTCACTATCCTTGGCGTGGTGTTCACTACCCTTGGCGTGGTGTTCACTACCCTTGGCGTGGTGTTCACTACCATTTGCGTGGTGTTCACTACCCTTGGAGCGGTCTTCACTACCCTTCACGTGGTGCTCACTATCCTGGGCGTGGTGTTCACTACCCTTGGCATGGTGTTCACTACTCACCAAAGGGAGCCGGTCGGCCGAGCGGACAGCACGCTGGACTTGTGATCCTGTGGTCCCGGGTTCGATCCCGGGCGCCGGCGAGAAACAATGGGCAGAGTTTCTTTCACCCTATGCCCCTGTTACCTAGCAGTAAAATAGGTACCTGGGTGTTAGTCAGCTGTCACGGGCTGCTTCCTGGGGGTGGAGGCCTGGTCGAGGACCGGGCCGCGGGGACACTAAAAGCCCCGAAATCATCTCAAGATCATCTCAAGATAACCCTTGGCATAGTGTTCACTACCCTTGGCGTGGTGTTCACTACCCTTGGCGTGGTGTTCACTACCCTTGGCGTGGTGTTTATTACCCTTAGCGTAGTGTTCACTACCGTTAGCGTGGTGTTCACTACCCTTGGCGTGGTGTTCACTGCCCTTGGCGTGGTGTTCACTACCCATGGCATAGTGTTCACTACCCATGGTGTGGTGTTTACTACCCTTGGCGTGGTGTTCACTACCCTTGGCGTCATGTTCACTACCCATTGCGTGGTGTTCACTACCCTTGGCTTGGTGTTCACTACCATTTGCTTAGTGTTCACTACCATTGGCATGGTGTTCACTACCCATGGCATGGTGCCCACTACCCTTAGCGTGGTGTTCACTACCCTTGGCGTGGTGTTCACTATCCTTGGCGTGGTGTTCACTACCCTTGGCGTGGTGTTCACTACCCTTGGCGTGGTGTTCACTACCATTTGCGTGGTGTTCACTACCCTTGGAGCGGTCTTCACTACCCTTCACGTGGTGCTCACTATCCTGGGCGTGGTGTTCACTACCCTTGGCATGGTGTTCACTACCCTTCGCATAGTGTTCACTACCCTTGGCGTGGTGTTCACTACCCTTGGCGTCGTGATCACTACCCTTGGCGTGGTGTTCCCGACCCTTAGCGTGGTGTTCACTACTTATAGCGTGGTGTTCACTACCCTTGGCGTGGTGTTCACTACCCTTGGCGTCGTGATTACTACCCTTGGCGTGGTGTTCCCTACCCTTAGCGTGGTGTTCACTACTTATAGCGTGGTGTTCACTAAACTTGGCGTGGTGTTCACTACTCTTCGCGTGGTGTTCACTACCCTTAGCATGGTTTTCACTAACCTTGATGTGGTGTTCACTACCCTTGGCGTGGTGTTTATTACCCTTTGTGTGATGTTCAGTACCCTTGGCGAGGTGCTCACTACCCTTAGCATGTTTTTCACTACCCTTGGTGTGGTGCTCACTACCCTTGGCGTGTTGTTCACTACCCTTAACGTAATGTTCACTACTCTTGGCGTGGTGTTCAGTACCCTTGGCTTGGTGTTCATTACCCATGACGTGGTGTTCACTACTCTTAACGTGGTGTTCACTACCCTGGGCGTGGTGTTCACTACTCTTGGCGTAGTGTTCACTACCCTTGGCGTGGTATTCACTAAACGTGGCGTGGTGTTCACTACCCTTGGCGTGGTGTTCACTACCCTTGGCGAGATGTTCACTACCCTTGGCATATTGTTCACTACCCTTGGCATGGTGTTCACTACCCTTAGCGTGGTGTTCACTACCCTTGGCGTGGTGTTCACTACCCTTAGCGTGGTGCTCACTATCCTTAGCGTGGTGTTCACAACCCTTGCCGTGGTATTCACTACCCTTGGCGTGGTGTTCACTACCCTTAGCGTGATGCTCACTGAACTTGCCGTGGTGTTCACTACCCATTGCGTGGTGTTCACTACCTATGGCGTAGTGATCACTACCCTTGGCATGTTCTTCACTACCCTTGACGTGGTGTTCACTACCCTTATCGTGTTGTTCACTACCCATGACGTCATGTTCACTACCCTTGGCGTGGGGTTCACTAACCTTGGCGTGGTGTTCACTACCCTTAGCGTAGTGTTCACTGCCCTTGGCGTGGTGTTCACTATACCCATGGCATGGTGTTCACTACCCATGGCGTGGTGTTTACTACCCTTGGCGTGGTGTTCACTACCCTAGGCGTCATGTTCACTACCCTCTGCGTGGTGTTCACTACCCTTGGCGTGGTGTTCACTACCCTTCGTTTAGTGTTCACTACCATTGGCATGGTGTTCACTACCCCTAGCATGGTGTTCACTACCCTTAGCGTGGTGTTCACTACCCTTGGCGTGGTGTTCACTATCCTTGGCGTGGTGTTCACTACCCTTGGCGTGGTGTTCACTACCCTTGGCGTGGTGTTCACTACCCTTGGAGTGGTGTTTACTACCCTTGGAGTGGTGTTCACTACCCTTCACGTGGTGTTCACTACCCTGGGCGTGGTGTTCACTACCCATGGCATGGTGTTCACTACCCTTGGCATAGTGTTCACTACCCTTGGCGTGGTGTTCACTACCCTTGGCGTGGTGTTCACTACCCTTGGCGTGGTGTTTATTACCCTTAGCGTAGTGTTCACTACCGTTAGCGTGGTGTTCACTACCCTTGGCGTGGTGCTCACTGCCCTTGGCGTGGTGTTCACTACCCATGGCATAGTGTTCACTACCCATGGTGTGGTGTTTACTACCCTTGGCGTGGTGTTCACTACCCTTGGCGTCATGTTCACTACCCATTGCGTGGTGTTCACTACCCTTGGCTTGGTGTTCACTACCCTTTGCTTAGTGTTCACTACCATTGGCATGGTGTTCACTACCCATGGCATGGTGCCCACTACCCTTAGCGTGGTGTTCACTACCCTTGGCGTGGAGTTCACTATCCTTGGCGTGGTGTTCACTACCCTTGGCGTGGTGTTCACTACCCTTGGCGTGGTGTTCACTACCATTTACGTGGTGTTCACTACCCTTGGAGCGGTCTTCACTACCCTTCACGTGGTGCTCACTATCCTGGGCGTGGTGTTCACTACCCTTGGCATGGTATTCACTACTCACCAAAGGGAGCCGGTCGGCCGAGCGGACAGCACGCTGGACTTGTGATCCTGTGGTCCCGGGTTCGATCCCGGGCGCCGGCGAGAAACAATGGGCAGAGTTTCTTTCACCCTATGCCCCTGTTACCTAGCAGTAAAATAGGTACCTGGGTGTTAGTCAGCTGTCACGGGCTGCTTCCTGGGGGTGGAGGCCTGGTCGAGGACCGGGCCGCGGGGACACTAAAAGCCCCGAAATCATCTCAAGATCATCTCAAGATAACCCTTGGCATAGTGTTCACTACCCTTGGCGTGGTGTTCACTACCCTTGGCATAGTGTTCACTACCCTTGGCGTGGTGTTCACTACCCTTGGCGTGGTGTTCACTACCCTTGGCGTGGTGTTTATTACCCTTAGCGTAGTGTTCACTACCGTTAGCGTGGTGTTCACTACCCTTGGCGTGGTGTTCACTGCCCTTGGCGTGGTGTTCACTACCCATGGCATAGTGTTCACTACCCATGGTGTGGTGTTTACTACCCTTGGCGTGGTGTTCACTACCCTTGGCGTCATGTTCACTACCCATTGCGTGGTGTTCACTACCCTTGGCTTGGTGTTCACTACCCTTTGCTTAGTGTTCACTACCATTGGCATGGTGTTCACTACCCATGGCATGGTGCCCACTACCCTTAGCGTGGTGTTCACTACCCTTGGCGTGGTGTTCACTATCCTTGGCGTGGTGTTCACTACCCTTGGCGTGGTGTTCACTACCCTTGGCGTGGTGTTCACTACCATTTGCGTGGTGTTCACTACCCTTGGAGCGGTCTTCACTACCCTTCACGTGGTGCTCACTATCCTGGGCGTGGTGTTCACTACCCTTGGCATGGTGTTCACTACCCTTGGCATAGTGTTCACTACCCTTGGCGTGGTGTTCACTACCCTTGGCGTCGTGATCACTACCCTTGGCGTGGTGTTCCCGACCCTTAGCGTGGTGTTCACTACTTATAGCGTGGTGTTCACTACCCTTGGCGTGGTGTTCACTACCCTTGGCGTCGTGATTACTACCCTTGGCGTGGTGTTCCCTACCCTTAGCGTGGTGTTCACTACTTATAGCGTGGTGTTCACTAAACTTGGCGTGGTGTTCACTACTCTTCGCGTGGTGTTCACTACCCTTAGCATGGTTTTCACTAACCTTGATGTGGTGTTCACTACCCTTGGCGTGGTGTTTATTACCCTTTGTGTGATGTTCAGTACCCTTGGCGAGGTGCTCACTACCCTTAGCATGTTTTTCACTACCCTTGGTGTGGTGCTCACTACCCTTGGCGTGTTGTTCACTACCCTTAACGTAATGTTCACTACTCTTGGCGTGGTGTTCAGTACCCTTGGCTTGGTGTTCATTACCCATGACGTGGTGTTCACTACTCTTAACGTGGTGTTCACTACCCTGGGCGTGGTGTTCACTACTCTTGGCGTGGTGTTCACTACCCTTGGCGTGGTATTCACTAAACGTGGCGTGGTGTTCACTACCCTTGGCGTGGTGTTCACTACCCTTGGCGAGATGTTCACTACCCTTGGCATATTGTTCACTACCCTTGGCATGGTGTTCACTACCCTTAGCGTGGTATTCACTACCCTTGGCGTGGTGTTCACTACCCTTATCGTGTTGTTCACTACCCATGACGTCATGTTCACTACCCTTGGCGTGGGGTTCACTAACCTTGGCGTGGTGTTCACCACCCTTAGCGTAGTGTTCACTGCCCTTGGCGTGGTGTTCACTACCCATGGCATGGTGTTCACTACCCATGGCGTGGTGTTTACTACCCTTGGCGTGGTGTTCACTACCCTAGGCGTCATGTTCACTACCCTCTGCGTGGTGTTCACTACCCTTGGCGTGGTGTTCACTACCCTTCGTTTAGTGTTCACTACCATTGGCATGGTGTTCACTACCCTTAGCATGGTGTTCACTACCCTTAGCGTGGTGTTCACTACCCTTGGCGTGGTGTTCACTATCCTTGGCGTGGTGTTCACTACCCTTGGCGTGGTGTTCACTACCCTTGGCGTGGTGTTCACTACCCTTGGAGTGGTGTTTACTACCCTTGGAGTGGTGTTCACTACCCTTCACGTGGTGTTCACTACCCTGGGCGTGGTGTTTACTACCCATGGCATGGTGTTCACTACCCTTGGCATAGTGTTCACTACCCTTGGCGTGGTGTTCACTACCCTTGGCGTGGTGTTCACTACCCTTGGCGTGGTGTTTATTACCCTTAGCGTAGTGTTCACTACCGTTAGCGTGGTGTTCACTACCCTTGGCGTGGTGCTCACTGCCCTTGGCGTGGTGTTCACTACCCATGGCATAGTGTTCACTACCCATGGTGTGGTGTTTACTACCCTTGGCGTGGTGTTCACTACCCTTGGCGTCATGTTCACTACCCATTACGTGGTGTTCACTACCCTTGGCTTGGTGTTCACTACCCTTTGCTTAGTGTTCACTACCATTGGCATGGTGTTCACTACCCATGGCATGGTGCCCACTACCCTTAGCGTGGTGTTCACTACCCTTGGCGTGGAGTTCACTATCCTTGGCGTGGTGTTCACTACCCTTGGCGTGGTGTTCACTACCCTTGGCGTGGTGTTCACTACCATTTGCGTGGTGTTCACTACCCTTGGAGCGGTCTTCACTACCCTTCACGTGGTGCTCACTATCCTTGGCATGGTGTTCACTACTCACCAAAGGGAGCCGGTCGGCCGAGCGGACAGCACGCTGGACTTGTGATCCTGTGGTCCCGGGTTCGATCCCGGGCGCCGGCGAGAAACAATGGGCAGAGTTTCTTTCACCCTATGCCCCTGTTACCTAGCAGTAAAATAGGTACCTGGGTGTTAGTCAGCTGTCACGGGCTGCTTCCTGGGGGTGGAGGCCTGGTCGAGGACCGGGCCGCGGGGACACTAAAAGCCCCGAAATCATCTCAAGATCATCTCAAGATAACCCTTGGCATAGTGTTCACTACCCTTGGCGTGGTGTTCACTACCCTTGGCATAGTGTTCACTACCCTTGGCGTGGTGTTCACTACCCTTGGCGTGGTGTTCACTACCTTTGGCGTGGTGTTCACTACCTTTGGCGTGGTGTTTATTACCCTTAGCGTAGTGTTCACTACCGTTAGCGTGGTGTTCACTACCCTTGGCGTGGTGTTCACTGCCCTTGGCGTGGTGTTCACTACCCATGGCATAGTGTTCACTACCCATGGTGTGGTGTTTACTACCCTTGGCGTGGTGTTCACTACCCTTGGCGTCATGTTCACTACCCATTGCGTGGTGTTCACTACCCTTGGCTTGGTGTTCACTACCCTTTGCTTAGTGTTCACTACCATTGGCATGGTGTTCACTACCCATGGCATGGTGCCCACTACCCTTAGCGTGGTGTTCACTACCCTTGGCGTGGTGTTCACTATCCTTGGCGTGGTGTTCACTACCCTTGGCGTGGTGTTCACTACCCTTGGCGTGGTGTTCACTACCATTTGCGTGGTGTTCACTACCCTTGGAGCGGTCTTCACTACCCTTCACGTGGTGCTCACTATCCTGGGCGTGGTGTTCACTACCCTTGGCATGGTGTTCACTACCCTTGGCATAGTGTTCACTACCCTTTGCGTGGTGTTCACTACCCTTGGCGTCGTGATCACTACCCTTGGCGTGGTGTTCCCGACCCTTAGCGTGGTGTTCACTACTTATAGCGTGGTGTTCACTACCCTTGGCGTGGTGTTCACTACTCTTGGCGTCGTGATTACTACCCTTGGCGTGGTGTTCCCTACCCTTAGCGTGGTGTTCACTACTTATAGCGTGGTGTTCACTAAACTTGGCGTGGTGTTCACTACTCTTCGCGTGGTGTTCACTACCCTTAGCATGGTTTTCACTAACCTTGATGTGGTGTTCGCTACCCTTGGCGTGGTGTTTATTACCCTTTGTGTGATGTTCAGTACCCTTGGCGAGGTGCTCACTACCCTTAGTATGTTTTTCACTACCCTTGGTGTGGTGCTCACTACCCTTGGCGTGTTGTTCACTACCCTTAACGTAATGTTCACTACTCTTGGCGTGGTGTTCAGTACCCTTGGCTTGGTGTTCATTACCCATGACGTGGTGTTCACTACTCTTAACGTGGTGTTCACTACCCTGGGCGTGGTGTTCACTACTCTTGGCGTGGTGTTCACTACCCTTGGCGTGGTATTCACTAAACGTGGCGTGGTGTTCACTACCCTTGGCGTGGTGTTCACTACCCTTGGCGAGATGTTCACTACCCTTGGCATATTGTTCACTACCCTTGGCATGGTGTTCACTACCCTTAGCGTGGTGTTCACTACCCTTGGCGTGGTGGTCACTACCCTTATCGTGTTGTTCACTACCCATGACGTCATGTTCACTACCCTTGGCGTGGGGTTCACTAACCTTGGCGTGGTGTTCACCACCCTTAGCGTAGTGTTCACTGCCCTTGGCGTGGTGTTCACTACCCATGGCATGGTGTTCACTACCCATGGCGTGGTGTTTACTACCCTTGGCGTGGTGTTCACTACCCTAGGCGTCATGTTCCCTACCCTCTGCGTGGTGTTCACTACCCTTGGCGTGGTGTTCACTACCCTTCGTTTAGTGTTCACTACCATTGGCATGGTGTTCACTACCCTTAGCATGGTGTTCACTACCCTTAGCGTGGTGTTCACTACCCTTGGCGTGGTGTTCACTATCCTTGGCGTGGTGTTCACTACCCTTGGCGTGGTGTTCACTACCCTTGGCGTGGTGTTCACTACCCTTGGAGTGGTGTTTACTACCCTTGGAGTGGTGATCACTACCCTTCACGTGGTGTTCACTACCCTGGGCGTGGTGTTTACTACCCATGGCATGGTGTTCACTACCCTTGGCATAGTGTTCACTACCCTTGGCGTGGTGTTCACTACCCTTGGCGTGGTGTTCACTACCCTTGGCGTGGTGTTTATTACCCTTAGCGTAGTGTTCACTACCGTTAGCGTGGTGTTCACTACCCTTGGCGTGGTGCTCACTGCCCTTGGCGTGGTGTTCACTACCCATGGCATAGTGTTCACTACCCATGGTGTGGTGTTTACTACCCTTGGCGTGGTGTTCACTACCCTTGGCGTCATGTTCACTACCCATTGCGTGGTGTTCACTACCCTTGGCTTGGTGTTCACTACCCTTTGCTTAGTGTTCACTACCATTGGCATGGTATTCACTACCCATGGCATGGTGCCCACTACCCTTAGCGTGGTGTTCACTACCCTTGGCGTGGTGTTCACAATCCTTGGCGTGGTGTTCACTACCCTTGGCGTGGTGTTCACTACCCTTGGCGTGGTGTTCACTACCATTTGCGTGGTGTTCACTACCCTTGGAGCGGTCTTCACTACCCTTCACGTGGTGCTCACTATCCTGGGCGTGGTGTTCACTACCCTTGGCATGGTGTTCACTACCCTTGGCATAGTGTTCACTACCCTTGGCGTGGTGTTCACTACCCTTGGCATAGTGTTCACTACCCTTGGCGTGGTGTTCACTACCCTTGGCGTGGTGTTCACTACCCTTGGCGTGGTGTTTATTACCCATAGCGTAGTGTTCACTACCGTTAGCGTGGTGTTCACTACCCTTGGCGTGGTTTTCACTGCCCTTGGCGTGGTGTTCATTACCCATGGCATAGTGTTCACTACCCATGGTGTGGTGTTTACTACCCTTGGCGTGGTGTTCACTACCCTTGGCGTCATGTTCACTACCTATTGCGTGGTGTTCACTACCCTTGGCTTGGTGTTCACTACCCTTTGCTTAGTGTTCACTACCATTAACATAGTGTTCACTACCCATGGCAAGGTGCCCACTACCCTTAGCGTGGTGTTCACTACCCTTGGCGTGGTGTTCACTATCCTTGGCGTGGTGTTCACTACCCTTGGCGTGGTGTTCACTACCCTTGGCGTGGTGTTCACTACCATTTGCGTGGTGTTCACTACCCTTGGAGCGGTCTTCACTACCCTTCACGTGGTGTTCACTACCCTTGGCATGGTGTTCACTACCCTTGGCATAGTGTTCACTACCCTTGGCGTGGTGTTCACTACTCTTGGCGTCGTGATCACTACCCTTGGCGTGGTGTTCCCTACCCTTAGCGTGGTGTTCACTACTTATAGCGTGGTGTTCACTAAACTTGGCGTGGTGTTCACTACACTTGGCGTGGTGTTCACTACCCTTAGCATGGTTTTCACTAACCTTGATGTGGTGTTCACTACCCTTGGCGTGGTGTTTATTACCCTTTGTGTGATGTTCACTACCCTTGGCGAGGTGCTCACTACCCTTAGCATGTTTTTCACTACCCTTGGTGTGGTGCTCACTACCCTTGGCGTGGTGTTCACTACCCTTAACGTAATGTTCACTACTCGTTGCGTGGTGTTCAGTACCCTTGGCTTGGTGTTTATTACCCATGACGTGGTGTTCACTACTCTTAACGTGGTGTTCACTACCCTTGGCGTGGTGTTCACTACTCTTGGCGTGGTGTTCACTACCCTTGGCGTGGTATTCACTAAACGTGGCGTGGTGTTCACTACCCTTGGCGTGGTGTTCACTACCCTTGGCGAGATGTTCACTACCCTTGGCATATTGTTCACTACCCTTGGCATGGTGTTCACTACCCTTAGCGTGGTGTTCACTACCCTTGGCGTCGTGTTCACTACCCTTGGCGTGGTGTTCGCTATCCTTGGCGTGGTGTTCACTACCATTGGCATAGTGTTCACTACCCTTGGCGTGGTGTTCACTACCCTTGGCGTTGTGTTCACTACCCTTGGCGTGGTGTTCACTACCCTTAGCGTGGTGTTCACTACCGTTAGCGTGGTGTTCACTACCCTTGGCGTGGTGTTCACTGCCCTTGGCGTTGTGTTCACTACCCATGGCATGGTGTTCACTACCCATGGTGTGGTGTTTACTACCCTTGGCGTGGTGTTCACTACCCATGGCATGGTGTTCACTACCCATGGTGTGGTGTTTACTACCCTTGGCGTGGTGTTCACTACCCTTGGCGTCATGTTCAATACCCTTTGCGTGGTGCTCACTACCCTTGGCGTGGTGTTCACTACCTTTAATGTGGTGTTCACTATCCTTCGCGTGGTGTTCACTATCCTTAGTGTGGAGTTCACAATCCTTAGCGTGATGTTCACTATCCTTGGCGTGGTGTTCACTATCCTTGGAGTGGTGTTCACTATCCTTGGCGTGGTGTTCACTATCCTTGGCGTGATGTTTATTATCCTTAGCGTGGTGTTCACTATCCTTTGCGTGGTGTTCACTGTCCTTGGCGTGGTGTTCACTATCCTTAGCGTGGTGTTCACTACACTTGGTGTGGTGTTCACTATCCTTTGCGTGGTGTTCACTACCCTTGGCGTGGTGTTCACTAACCTTAGCGTGGTGTTCACTGAAATTGGCGTGGTGTTCACTATCCTTGGAGTGGTGTTCACTATCATTGGAGTGGTGTTCAATATCCTTGGCGTAGTGTTCACTGAACTAGGCGTGGTGTTCACTATCCTTAGCGTGGTGTTCACTATCCTTAGCGTGGTGCTCACTATCCTTAGCGTGGTGTTCACAACCCTTGCCGTGGTATTCACTACCCTTGGCGTGGTGTTCACTACCCTTATCGTGATGCTCACTGAACTTGCCGTGGTGTTCACTACCCATTGCATGGTGTTCACTACCCATGGCATGGTGTTCACTACCTATGGCGTAGTGATCACTACCCTTGGCATGTTCTTCACTACCCTTGACGTGGTGTTCACTACCCTTAACGTGGTGTTATATACTCTTGGCGTGGTGTTCACTACCCTTATCGTGTTGTTCACTACCCATGACTTAATGTTCACTACCCTTGGCGTGGGGTTCACTAACCTTGGCGTGGTGTTCACTACCCTTAGCGTAGTGTTCACTGCCCTTGGCGTGGTGTTCACTACCTATGGCATGGTGTTCACTACCCATGGCGTGGTGTTTACTACCCTTGGCGTGGTGTTCACTACCCTAGGCGTGATGTTCACTACCCTCTGCGTGGTGTTCACTACCCTTGGCGTGGTGTTCACTACCCTTCGTTTATTGTTCACTACCATTGGCATGGTGTTCACTACCCTTAGCATGGTGTTCACTACCCTTAGCGTGGTGTTCACTACCCTTGGCGTGGTGTTCACTATCCTTGGCGTGGTGTTCACTACCCTTGGCGTGGTGTTCACTACCCTTGGCGTGGTGTTCACTACCCTTGGAGTGGTGTTTACTACCCTTGGAGTGGTGTTCACTACCCTTCACATGGTGTTCACTACCCTGGGCGTGGTGTTCACTACCCATGTCATGGTGTTCACTACCCTTGGCATAGTGTTCACTACCCTTGGCGTGGTGTTCACTACCCTTGGCGTGGTGTTCACTACCCTTGGCGTGGTGTTTATTACCCTTAGCGTAGTGTTCACTACCGTTAGCGTGGTGTTCACTACCCTTGGCGTGGTGCTCACTGCCCTTGGCGTGGTGTTCACTACCCATGGCATAGTGTTCACTACCCATTGCGTGGTGTTCACTACCCTATGCTTGGTGTTCACTACCCTTTGCTTAGTGTTCACTACCATTGGCATGGTGTTCACTACCCATGGCATGGTGCCCACTACCCTTAGCGTGGTGTTCACTACCCTTGGCGTGGAGTTCACTATCCTTGGCGTGGTGTTCACTACCCTTGGCGTGGTGTTCACTACCCTTGGCGTGGTGTTCACTACCATTTGCGTGGTGTTCACTACCCTTGGAGCGGTCTTCACTACCCTTCACGTGGTGCTCACTATCCTGGGCGTGGTGTTCACTACCCTTGGCATGGTGTTCACTACCCTTGGCATAGTGTTCACTACCCTTGGCGTGGTGTTCACTACCCTTGGCATAGTGTTCACTACCCTTGGCGTGGTGTTCACTACCCTTGGCGTCGTGATCACTACCCTTGGCGTGGTGTTCCCGACCCTTAGCGTGGTGTTCTCTATTTATAGCGTGGTGTTCACTGCCCTTGGCGTGGTGTTCACTACCCTTGGCGTCGTGATTACTACCCTTGGCGTGGTGTTCCCTACCCTTAGCGTGGTGTTCACTACTTATAGCGTGGTGTTCACTAAACTTGGCGTGGTGTTCACTACACTTCGCGTGGTGTTCACTACCCTTAGCATGGTTTTCACTAACCTTGATGTGGTGTTCACTACCCTTGGCGTGGTGTTTATTACCCTTTGTGTGATGTTCAATACCCTTGGCGAGGTGCTCACTACCCTTAGCATGTTTTTCACTACCCTTGGTGTGGTGCTCACTTCCCTTGGCGTGGTGTTCACTACCCTTAACGTAATGTTCACTACTCTTGGCGTGGTGTTCAGTACCCTTGGCTTGGTGTTCATTACCCATGACGTGGTGTTCACTACTCTTAACGTGGTGTTCACTACCCTGGGCGTGGTGTTCACTACTCTTGGCGTGGTGTTCACTACCCTTGGCGTGGTATTCACTAAACGTGGCGTGGTGTTCACTACCCTTGGCGTGGTGTTCACTACCCTTGGCGAGATGTTCACTACCCTTGGCATATTGTTCACTACCCTTGGCATGGTGTTCACTACCCTTAGCGTGGTGTTCACTACCCTTGGCGTGGTGTTCACTACCCTTATCGTGTTGTTCACTACCCATGACGTCATGTTCACTACCCTTGGCGTGGGGTTCACTAACCTTGGCGTGGTGTTCACCACCCTTAGCGTAGTGTTCACTGCCCTTGGCGTGGTGTTCACTACCCATGGCATGGTGTTCACTACCCATGGCGTGGTGTTTACTACCCTTGGCGTGGTGTTCACTACCCTAGGCGTCATGTTCACTACCCTCTGCGTGGTGTTCACTACCCTTGGCGTGGTGTTCACTACCCTTCGTTTAGTGTTCAATACCATTGGCATGGTGTTCACTACCCTTAGCATGGTGTTCACTACCCTTAGCGTGGTGTTCACTACCCTTGGCGTGGTGTTCACTATCCTTGGCGTGGTGTTCACTACCCTTGGCGTGGTGTTCACTACCCTTGGCGTGGTGTTCACTACCCTTGGAGTGGTGTTTACGACCCTTGGAGTGGTGTTCACTACTGTTCACGTGGTGTTCACTACCCTGGGCGTGGTGTTCACTACCCATGGCATGGTGTTCACTACCCTAGGCATAGTGTTCACTACCCTTGGCGAGGTGTTCACTACCCTTGGCGTGGTGTTCACTACCCTTGGCGTGGTGTTTATTACCCTTAGCGTAGAGTTCACTACCGTTAGCGTGGTGTTCACTACCCTTGGCGTGGTGCTCACTGCCCTTGGCGTGGTGTTCACTACCCATGGCATAGTGTTCACTACCCATGGTGTGGTGTTTACTACCCTTGGCGTGGTGTTCACTACCCTTGGCGTCATGTTCACAACCCATTGCGTGGTGTTCACTACCCTTGGCTTGGTGTTCACTACCCTTTGCTTAGTGTTCACTACCCCTGGCATGGTGTTCACTACCCATGGCATGGTGCCCACTACCCTTAGCGTGGTGTTCACTACCCTTGGCGTGGTGTTCACTATCCTTGGCGTGGTGTTCACTACCCTTGGCGTGGTGTTCACTACCCTTGGCGTGGTGTTCACTACCATTTGCGTGGTGTTCACTACCCTTGGAGCGGTCTTCACTACCCTTCACGTGGTGCTCACTATCCTGGGCGTGGTGTTCACTACCCTTGGCATGGTGTTCACTACCCTTGGCATAGTGTTCACTACCCTTGGCGTGGTGTTCACTACCCTTGGCGTCGTGATCACTACCCTTGGCGTGGTGTTCCCGACCCTTAGCGTGGTGTTCTCTACTTATAGCGTGGTGTTCACTGCCCTTGGCGTGGTGTTCACTACCCTTGGCGTCGTGATTACTACCCTTGGCGTGGTGTTCCCTACCCTTAGCGTGGTGTTCACTACTTATAGCGTGGTGTTCACTAAACTTGGCGTGGTGTTCACTACACTTCGCGTGGTGTTCACTACCCTTAGCATGGTTTTCACTAACCTTGATGTGGTGTTCACTACCTTTGGCGTGGTGTTTATTACCCTTTGTGTGATGTTCACTACCCTTGGCGAGGTGCTCACTACCCTTAGCATGTTTTTCACTACCCTTGGTGTGGTGCTCACTTCCCTTGGCGTGGTGTTCACTACCCTTAACGTAATGTTCACTACTCTTGGCGTGGTGTTCAGTACCCTTGGCTTGGTGTTCATTACCCATGACGTGGTGTTCACTACTCTTAACGTGGTGTTCACTACCCTGGGCGTGGTGTTCACTACTCTTGGCGTGGTGTTCACTACCCTTGGCGTGGTATTCACTAAACGTGGCGTGGTGTTCACTACCCTTGGCGTGGTGTTCACTACCCTTGGCGAGATGTTCACTACCCTTGGCATATTGTTCACTACCCTTGGCATGGTGTTCACTACCCTTAGCGTGGTGTTCACTACCCTTGGCGTGGTGTTCATTACCCTTATCGTGTTGTTCACTACCCATGACGTCATGTTCACTACCCTTGGCGTGGGGTTCACTAACCTTGGCGTGGTGTTCACCACCCTTAGCGTAGTGTTCACTGCCCTTGGCGTGGTGTTCACTACCCATGGCATGGTGTTCACTACCCATGGCGTGGTGTTTACTACCCTTGGCGTGGTGTTCACTACCCTAGGCGTCATGTTCACTACCCTCTGCGTGGTGTTCACTACCCTTGGCGTGGTGTTCACTACCCTTCGTTTAGTGTTCACTACCATTGGCATGGTGTTCACCACCCCATTAGCATGGTGTTCACTACCCTTAGCGTGGTGTTCACTACCCTTGGCGTGGTGTTCACTATCCTTGGCGTGGTGTTCACTACCCTTGGCGAGGTGTTCACTACCCTTGGCGTGGTGTTCACTACCCTTGGAGTGGTGTTTACTACCCTTGGAGTGGTGTTCACTACCCTTCACGTGGTGTTCACTACCCTGGGCGTGGTGTTCACTACCCATGGCATGGTGTTCACTACCCTAGGCATAGTGTTCACTACCCTTGGCGAGGTGTTCACTACCCTTGGGGTGGTGTTCACTACCCTTGGCGTGGTGTTTATTACCCTTAGCGTAGTGTTCACTACCGTTAGCGTGGTGTTCACTACCCTTGGCGTGGTGCTCACTGCCCTTGGCGTGGTGTTCACTACCCATGGCATAGTGTTCACTACCCATGGTGTGGTGTTTACTACCCTTGGCGTGGTGTTCACTACCCTTGGCGTCATGTTCACTACCCATTGCGTGGTGTTCACTACCCTTGGCTTGGTGTTCACTACCCTTTGCTTAGTGTTCACTACCATTGGCATGGTGTTCACTACCCATGGCATGGTGCCCACTACCCTTAGCGTGGTGTTCACTACCCTTGGCGTGGTGTTCACTATCCTTGGCGTGGTGTTCACTACCCTTGGCGTGGTGTTCACTACCCTTGGCGTGGTGTTCACTACCATTTGCGTGGTGTTCACTACCCTTGGAGCGGTCTTCACTACCCTTCACGTGGTGCTCACTATCCTGGGCGTGGTGTTCACTACCCTTGGCATGGTGTTCACTACCCTTGGCATAGTGTTCACTACCCTTGGCGTGGTGTTCACTACCCTTGGCATAGTGTTCACTACCCTTGGCGTGGTGTTCACTACCCTTCGCGTGGTGTTCACTACCCTTGGCGTGGTGTTTATTACCCATAGCGTAGTGTTCACTACCGTTAGCGTGGTGTTCACTACCCTTGGCGTGGTGTTCACTGCCCTTGGAATGGTGTTCACTACCCATGGCATAGTGTTCACTACCCATGGTGTGGTGTTTACTACCCTTGGCGTGGTGTTCACTACCCTTGGCGTCATGTTCACTACCCATTGCGTGGTGTTCACTACCCTTGGCTTAGTGTTCACTACCATTAACATGGTGTTCACTACCCATGGCATGGTGCCCACTACCCTTAGCGTGGTGTTCACTACCCTTGGCGTGGTGTTCACTATCCTTAGCGTGGTGTTCACTACCCTTAGCGTGGTGTTCACTACCCTTGGCGTGGTGTTCACTACCATTTGCGTGGTGTTCACTACCCTTGGAGCGGTCTTCACTACCCTTGGAGCGGTCTTCACTACCCTTCACGTGGTGTTCACTACCCTTGGCATGGTGTTCACTACCCTTGGCATAGTGTTCACTACCCTTGGCGTGGTGTTCACTACCCTTGGCGTCGTGATCACTACCCTTGGCGTGGTGTTCCCTACCCTTAGCGTGGTGTTCACTACTTATAGCGTGGTGTTCACTACCCTTGGCGTGGTGTTCACTACCCTTGGCGTCGTGATCATTACCCTTGGCGTGGTGTTCCCTACCCTTAGCGTGGTGTTCACTACTTATAGCGTGGTGTTCACTAAACTTGGCGTGGTGTTCACTACACTTAGCGTGGTGTTCACTACCCTTAGCATGGTTTTCACTAACCTTGATGTGGTGTTCACTACCCTTGGCGTGGTGTTTATTACCCTTTGTGTGATGTTCACTACCCTTGGCGAGGTGCTCACTACCCTTAGCATGTTTTTCACTACCCTTGGTGTGGTGCTCACTACCCTTAGCGTGGTGTTCACTACCCTTAACGTAATGTTCACTACTCTTGGCGTGGTGTACAGTACCCTTGGCTTGGTGTTTATTACCCATGACGTGGTGTTCACTACTCTTAACGTGGTGTTCACTACCCTGGGCGTGGTGTTCACTTCTCTTGGCGTGGTGTTCACTACCCTTGGCGTGGTATTCACTAAACGTGGCGTGGTGTTCACTACCCTTGGCGTGGTGTTCACTACCCTTGGCGAGATGTTCACTACCCTTGGCATATTGTTCACTACCCTTGGCATGGTGTTCACTACCCTTAGCGTGGTGTTCACTACCCTTGGCGTGGTGTTCACTACCCTTGGCGTGGTGTTCGCTATCCTTGGCGTGGTGTTCACTACCATTGGCATAGTGTTCACTACCCTTGGCGTGGTGTTCATTACCCTTGGCGTTGTGTTCACTACCCTTGGCGTGGTGTTCACTACCCTTAGCGTGGTGTTCACTACCGTTAGCGTGGTGTTCACTACCCTTGGCGTGGTGTTCACTGCCCTTGGCGTTGTGTTCACTACCCATGGCATGGTGTTCACTACCCATGGTGTGGTGTTTACTACCCTTGGCGTGGTGTTCACTACCCTTGGCGTCATGTTCAATACCCTTTGCGTGGTGCTCACTACCCTTGGCTTGGTGTTCACTACACTTCGCTTAGTGTTCACTACCATTGGCATGGTGCTCACTACCCTTGGCATGGTGCCCACTACCCATAGCGTGGTGTTCACTACCCTTGGCGTGGTGTTCACTATCCTTGGCGTGGTGTTCACTACCCTTGGCGTGGTGTTCACTACCCTTGGCGTGGTGTTCACTACCCTTGGAGCGGTGTTCGTTACCCTTCACGTGGTGCTTACTACCCTTAGCGTGATGTTCAGTGCCCTTGGCATGGTGTTCACTACCCTTGGCATAGTGTTCACTACCCTTGGCGTGGTGTTCACTACCCTTAGCATGGTTTTCACTAACCTTGATGTGGTGTTCACTACCCTTGGCGTGGTGGTCATTACCCTTTGTGTGGTGTTCACTATCCTTGGCGTGGTGTTCACTACCCTTGGCGTAATGTTCACTACTCTTGGCGTGGTGTTCAGTACCCTTGGCTTGGTGTTCACTACCCATGACGTGGTGTTCACTACTCTTAACGTCGTGTTCACTACCCTTAGCGTGGTGTTCACTACTCTTGGCGTGGTGTTCACTTACCTTTGCATGGTGTTCACTATCCTTGGCTTGATTTTTACTAACCTTGGCGTGGTGTTCACTACCCTTGGCATGGTGTTCACTACCCTTCATTTGGTGTTCACTACCCTTGACGTGGTGTTCACTACCCCTAGCGAGGTGTTTTTCACTACCCATGGCATAGTGTTCACTACCCTTGGCATGGTGTTCACTACCCATGGCGTCGTGTTCACTACCCTTGGCGTTGTGTTCACTACCCTTAGCGTTATGTTCACTACCCCTGGCGGGGTGTTCACTACCTTTGGCTTGGTGTTCACAACCATTAGCTTGATGTTCACTACCCTTGGCGTGATGTTCACTACCCTTGGAGTGGTCTTCACTACCCTTTGCGTGGTGTTCACTACCCCTGGCGTGGTGTTCACCACCCTTGGCGTTGTGTTCACTACCTTTTACTTGGTGTTCACTACCATTCGAATGGTGTTCACTACCCTTGGCATGGTGTTCACTACCCTAGGGGTGGTGTTCACGACCCCTAGCGTGGTGTTCACTATCCTTGACGTGGTGTTCACTATCCTTGACGTGGTGTTCACTATCCTTGACGTGGTGTTCACTATCCTTGACGTGGTGTTCACTGCCCTGGGCGTGGTGTTCACTACCCTTCGCGTAATGTTCACTACTCTTGGCGTGGTGTTCACTTCCCTTGGTGTGGTGTTCACTACCCATGACGTGGTGTTCAATACTCTTAGCGTGTTGTCCACTACCAATGACGTGGTGTTCACTACTCTTAGCGTGGTGTTCACTACTCTTTTCATGGTGTTCACTACCCTTGGCGTGGTGTTTACTAACCTTGGCGTGGTGTTCACTACCCTTGGCATGGTGTTCACTACCCTTCATTTGGAGTTCACTACCCTTGGCGTGGTGTTCACTACCCTTGGCATTGTGTTCACTTCCCTTGGCATGGTGTTCACTACCCTTAGCAAAGTTTTCACTAACCTTGACGTGGTGTTCACTTCCCTTGGTGTGGTGTTCATTACCCTTGGCGTGGTGTTCACTACCCTTTGCATGGTGTTCACTACCCTTGACGTGGTGTTCACTACCATTGGTGTTATGTTCAGTACCCTTCGCGTGGTGCTCACTACCCATGGCGTTTTGTTCACTACCCTTGGCATGTTGTTCACTACCTTTGGCGTGGGGTTTATTACCCTTAGCATGGTGTTCACTACCCTTGGCATTTTGTTCACTTCCCTTTGCATAGTGTTCACTACCCTTGGCTTGGTATATACTAACCTTGGCGTAGTGTTCACTACCCTTGGCACGGTGTTCACTACCCTTCATTTGGTGTTCACTACCCTTCATTTGGTGTTCACTACCCTTGGCGTGGTGTTCACTACCCCCGACGATGTGTTCACTATCCTTAGCGTAGTGTTTACTATCCTTGGCGTGGTGTTCACTATTTCTGGCGTGGTGTTCACTACCATTGGTGTGGAGTTCACTATCCTTGGCGTAGTGTTCACTATCCTTGTGCGGTGTTCACTATCTTTCTCATGGTGTTCACTATCCTTGGCGTGGTGTTCACTGTCCTTGGCGTGGTGTTCACTAACCTTGGCGTGGTGTTCACTGAACTTGGCGTGTTGTTCACTATCCTTGGAGTGGTGTTCACTATCCTTGGCGTGGTGTTCACTGAACTAGGCGTGGTGTTCACTATCCTTAGCGTGGTGTTCACTATCCTTGGAGTTGTGTTTACTATCCAAGGCGTGGTGTTCACTATTCTTTGCTTGGTGTTCACTATCCTTAGCGTGGTGTTCACTATCCTTAGCGTGGTGTTCACAACCCTTGGCGTGGTGATCACTACCCTTGGCATGTTCTTCACTACCCTTGACGTGGTGTTCACTACCCTTGGCGTCATGTTTACTACCCTTGGTGTGGTGTTCACTAAACTTAACGTTGTGTTCACTATTCTTGGCGTGGTGTTCACTACCCTTAACGTGGTGTTCACTACCCATGACGTCATGTTCACTACCCTTGGCGTGGATTTCACTGCCCTTGGCGTGGTGTTCACTACCCATTGCATGGTATTCACTACCCTTCGCTTAGTGTTCATTACCATTGGCATGGTGTTCACTACCCTTGGCATGGTGTTCACTACCCTTAGCGTGGTGTTCACTACCCTGGGCGTGGTGTTCACTACCCTTGGCATGGTGTTCACTACCCTTGGCCTTGTGTTCACTACCCTTGGCGTGGTGTTCACTACCCTTGGCGTGGTGTTCTCTACCCTTGGCGTGGTGTTCCTCACCCTTAGCGTGGTGTTCACTTCCCTTTGCGTGGTGTTTACTACCCTTGGCGTGGTGTTCACTACCCTTGGCGTCATGTTCACTACCCTTCGCTTGGTGTTCACTACTTTTCGCTTGGTGTTCACTACCATTGGCATGGTTTTCACTACCCTTAGCGTGGTGTTCACTACCCTTGGCGTGGTGTTCACTATCCTTGGCGTGGTGTTCACTACCCTTAGCGTGGTGTTCATTACCCTATGCGTGGTGTTCACTACACTTTTCGTGGTGTTCACTACCCTTAGAGAGGTGTTCACTACCCTTCACGTGGTGTTCACTACCCTTCACGTGGTGTTCACTACCCTTGGCATGGTGTTCACTATCCTTGGCATAGTGTTCACTACCCTTGGCGTGGTGTTCACTACCCTTGGCGTGGTGTTCACTACCCTTGGCGTGGTGTTCCCTACCCTTAGCGTGGTGTTCACTACTTATAGCGTGGTGTTCACTACCCTTGGCGTGGTGGTCACTACACTTAGCGTGGTTTTCACTACCCTTGGTGTGGTGTTCACTACCCTTAGTGTGGTGTTCACTGAACGTTGCGTGGTGTTCACTGAACTTGGCGTGGTGTTTACTACCCTTAACGTGGTCTTCACTATCCTTAGCGTGGTGTTCACTACCCTTAGCATGCTTTTACTACCCTTGGTGTGGTGCTCACTACCCTTGGCGTGGTGTTCACTACCCTTGGCGTAATGTTCACTACTCTTGGCGTGGTGTTCACTACCCTTGGCTTGGTGTTCACTGAACTTGGCGTGGTTTCACTATCCTTAACGTGGTCTTCACTATCCTTAGCGTGGTGTTCACTACCCTTAGCATGTTTTTACTACCCTTGGTGTGGTGCTCACTACCCTTGGCGTGGTGTTCACTACCCTTGGCGTAATGTTCACTACTCTTGGCGTGGTGTTCACTACCCTTGGCTTGGTGTTCACTACCCTGGGCGTGGTGTTCACTACTCTTGGCGAGGTGTTCACTACCAATGGCGTGGTGTTCACTACCCTTGGCATATTGTTCACTAACCTTGGCATGGTGTTCACTACCCTTAGCGTGGTGTTCACTACCCTTATTGGCGTGGTGTTCACTACCCTTGGCATGGTGTTCACTACCTTGACGTGGTGTTCACTACCCTTGGCGTGGTGTTCATTACCCTTTGCGTGGGTTTCACTACTCTTGGCATGGTGTTCACTTCTTTTTGCATGGTGCTCACTACCCTTAGCTTGGTGTTCACTACCCTTGGCGTGGTGTTCACTACCCTTGGTATGGTGTTCACAACCCTTCGACTGGTGTTCACTACCCTTAGCTTGGTGTTCACTACCCTTTATTTGGTGTTCACTACCCTTAGCGAGGTGTTCACTACCCCTGGCGTGGTGTTCACTACTCTTGGCATGGTGTTCAATACCCTTCGCATAGTGTTCACTACTCTTAGCATGGTTTTCACTAACCTTGGCGTGGTGTTCATTACCCTTTGTGTGGTGTTCACTACCCTTGGCGTGGTGCTCACTACCCTTGACGTGGTGTTCACTACCCTTTGCGTGGTGTTCACTACCCAATGCGTGTGGTTCACTACCCTTGGCATGTTGTTCACTACATTTGGCGTGGTGTTCCCTACCGTTAGCATGGTGTTCACTACCCATGGTGTGGTGATCACTACCCTTAGCGTGGTGTTCCCTACTCTTGACGTGGTGTTCACTACTCTTTGCGCGGTGTTCACTACCCTTGGCGTGGTGTTCACTACCCTTTGTGTGGTGTTCACTACCCTTTGCCTGGTGCTCACTAACCTTGACGTGGTGTTCACTACCCTTGATGTGGTGTTCATTACCCTTGGCGTGGTGTTCACTACCCTTAGCGTGGTGTTCACTACCCAATGCGTGGGGTTCACTACCCTTGGCATATTGTTCACTACCCTTGGCGTGGTGTTCCCTACCCTTAGCGTGGTGTTCACTACACTTGTCGTGGTGTTCACTACCCTTGACATGGTGTTCACTACCCTTGAAGTGGTGTTCATACCCTTTGTGTGGTGTTCACTCCCCTTGGCGTGGTGTTCACTACCCTTAGTGTGGTGTTCACTACCCTTGGCGTGGGGTTTACTACACTTGGCGTGGTGTTCACTACCCTTAACGTGGTGTTCACTACCCTTGACGTCACGTTCACTACCATTAGCGAGGTTTTCACTACCCTTGGCGTGGGGTTCACTAACCTTGGCGTGGTGTTCACCACCCTTGGCGTGGTGTTCACTACCCTTGGCGTGGTGTTCACTTCCCATGGCATGGTGTTCACTACCCATGGCGTGGTGTTCACTTCCCTTGGCGTGGTGTTCACTACCCTTGGCTTGGTGTTTACTACCCTTGGCTTGGTGTTCACTACAATTGGCATGGTGTTCACTACCCGTGGCATGGTGTTCACTAACCTTAGCGTGATGTTCTCTACTTTTAGCGTGGTGTTCACTACCCTTGGCCTGTTCTTCACTACCCTTGGCGTGGTGTTCACTACCATTGAGAAGGAGTTCACTACCCTTGGCATGGTATTCACTACCCTTGGCGTTGTGTTCACGACCCCAGGCGTGGTGTTCACTACCCATGACGTGGTGTTCACTACGCTAGGAGTGGTGTTCACTACCCTTGGCGTGGTGTTCACTACCCTTGGCGTGGTATTCACTGAACGTGGCGTGGTGTTCACTGAACTTGGCGTGGTGTTCACTACCCTTGACATGGTTTTCACTACCCTTGGTGTAGTGCTCACTACCTTTTGGGGTGGTGTTCACTACCCTTGGCGTAATGTTCACTACTCTTGGCGTGGTGTTTACTTCCCTTGGCGTAGTGTTCACTATCCATGACGTGGTGTTCACTACTCTTAGCGTGGTGTTCACTACCCTTCGTGTGGTATTCACTACCCTTGGCGTGGTTTTCACTACTTTTGGCGTGGTGTTCACTACCCTTTTCATCGTGTTCACTACGTATAGCGTGGTGTTCACTAACCTTGGCGTGGTGTTCACTACTCCTGGCGTGGTATTCACTACCCTTCATTTGGTGTTCACTCCCCTTGGTGTGGTGTTCACTACCCCTGGCGAGGTGTTCACTACCCTTAGCATAGTGTTCATTACCTTTGGCATAGTGTTCACTACACTTTACGTGGTGTTCACTACCCTTCGGCGTGGGATTCATTACCCTTGGCGTGGTGTTCACTACCCTTCTCATGGTGTTCACTTGTCTTTCCATAGTGTTCACTATCCTTGGCTTGGTATTTACTAACCTTGGCGTGGTGTTCACTACCCTTGGCATGGTGTTCACTACCCTTCATTTGGTGTTCACTACTCCTAACGTGGTGTTCACTACCCCTAACGAGGTGTTCACTACCCTTAGCGTGGTGTTCACTACCCTTGGCGTGGGGTTCACTGCACTTGGCGTGGTGTTCACTACCCTTAAAGTGGTGTTCACTACCCTTGACGTCCTGTTCACTACCCTTGGCGTGGTGTTCACTAACTTTGGCTTGGTGTTCACAACCCTTGGCGTGATGTTCACTACCCTTGGCGTGGTCTTCAATACCCTTTGCGTGGTGTTCACTACCCCTGGCGTGGTGCTCACCACCCTTGGCGTGGTGTTCACTACCTTTGGCTTGGTGTTCACTACCATTCGCATGGTGTTCACTACCCTTGGAATGGTGTTCACTACCCTTGGGGTGGTGTTCACGACCCCTGGCGTGGTGTTCACTACCCTTGACGTGGTGTTCACTACCCTGGGCGTGGTGTTCACTACTCTTGGCGTGGTGTTCACTACCCTTGGCGTGGTATTCACTACCCTTGGCGTGGTGCTCACTACCCTTCACGTGGTGTTCACTACCCTTGATGTGGTGTTCATTGCCCTTGGCGTGGTGTTCACTACCCTTAGCGTATTGTTCACTACCCAATGCGTGGGGTTCACCACCCTTGGCATATTGTTCACAACCCTTGGCGTGGTGTTCACGACCCCTGGCGTGGTGTTCACTACCCTTGAAGTGGGGTTCACTACCTTGGGCAAGGTGTTCACTACCCTTGGCGTGGTATTCACTGAACGTGGCGTGGTGTTCACAGAACTTGGCGTGGTGTTCACTACCCTTGACATGGTTTTCACTACCCTTGACATGGTTTTCACTACCCTTGGTGTAGTGCTCATTACCTTTTGGGGTGGTGTTCACTACCCTTGGCGTAATGTTCACTACTCTTGGCGTGGTGTTCACTTCCCTTGGCGTAGTGTTCACTACCCATGACGTGGTGTTCACTACTCTTAGCGTGGTGTTCACTACCCTTCGTGTGGTATTCACTACCCTTGGCGTGGTGTTCACTACCCTTCGTGTGGTATTCACTACCCTTGGCGTGGTGTTCAGTACTCTTATCATGGTGTTCACTACCCTTGGCATCGTGTTCACTACCCATAGCGTTGTGTTCACTAACCTTGGCGTGGTGTTCACAACTCCTGGCGTGGTATTCACTACCCTTCATTTGGTGTTCACTACCCTTAGCGTGGTGTTCACTACCCCTGGCGAGGTGTTCACTACCCTTAGCATAGTGTTCACTACCCTTGGCATAGTGTTCACTACCATTGGCATAGTGTTCACTACACTTTACGTGGTGTTCACTACCCTTTGGCGTGGGATTCATTACCCTTGGCGTGGTGTTCACTACCCTTGGCATAGTGTTCACTTCTCTTTGCATAGTGTTCACTATTTTTGGCTTTGTATTTACTAACCTTGGCGTGGTATTCACTGCCCTTGGCTTGGTGTTCACTACCCTTCATTTTGTGTTCACTAGTCTTAACGTGGTGTTCACTACCCCTGGCGAGGTGTTCACTACCCTTAGCGTGGTGTTCACTAACCTTGGCGTGGGGTTCACTACCCTTCACATGGTGTTCACTTCTCTTTGCATAGTGTTCACTATTTTTGGCTTGGTATTTACTAACCTTGGCGTGGTATTCACTACCCTTGGCATGGTGTTCACTACCCTTCATTTGGTGTTCACTACTCTTAACGTGGTGTTCACTACCACTGGCGAGGTGTTCACTACTCTTAGCGTGGTGTTCACTAACCTTGGCGTGGGGTTCACTACCCTTGGCCTGGTGTTCACTACCTTTGGATTGGTGTTCACAACAATTGGCTTGATGTTCACTACCCTTGGCGTGATGTTCACTACCCATGGCGTGGTCTTCAATACCCTTTGCGTGGTGTTCACTACCCCTGGCGTGGTGTTCACCACCCTTGGCGTGGTGTTCATTACCTTTAGCTTGGTGTTCACTACCATTCGCATGGTGTTCACTACCCTTGGTATGGTGTTCACTACCCCTGGGGTGGTGTTCACGACCACTGGCGTGGTGTTCTCTACCCTTGACGTGGTGTTCACTACCCTGGGCGTGGTGTTAACTACTCTTGGCGTGGTGTTCACTACCCTTGGCGTGGTATTCACTACCCTTGGCGTTGTGCTCACTACCCTTGACGTGGTGTTCACTATCCTTCATGTGGTGTTCACTACCCTTAGCGTGGTGTTCACTACCCAATGCGTTGGGCTCACCACCCTTGGCATATAGTTCACTACCCTTGGCCTGGTGTTCACGACCCCTGGCGTGGTATTCACTACCCTTCATTTGGTGTTCACTACCCCTGGCGAGGTGTTCACTACCCTTAGCATAGTGTTCACTACCCTTGGCATAGTGTTCACTACACTTTACGTGGTGTTCACTACCCTTTGGCGTGGGATTCATTACCCTTGGCGTGGTGTTCACTACCCTTGGCATAGTGTTCACTTCTCTTTGCATAGTGTTCACTATTTTTGGCTTGGTATTTACTAACCTTGGCGTGGTATTCACTACCCTTGGCGTGGTGTTCACTACCCTTGGCATGGTGTTCACTTCTCTTTCCATAGTGTTCACTATCCTTGGCTTGGTATTTACAAACCTTGGCGTGGTGTTCACTACCCTTGGCATGGTGTTCACTACCCTTCATTTGGTGTTCACTACTCCTAACGTGGTGTTCACTACCCCTAACGAGGTGTTCACTGCCCTTAGCGTGGTGTTCACTACCCCTGGCGTGGGGTTCACTGCACTTGGCGTGGTGTTCACTACCCTTAAAGTGGTGTTCACTACCCTTGACGTCCCGTTCACTACCCTTGGCGTGGTGTTCACTACCTTTGGCTTGGTGTTCACAACCCTTGGCGTGATGTTCACTACCCTTGGCGTGGCCTTCAATACCCTTTGCGTGGTGTTCACTACCCCTGGCGTGGTGCTCACCACCCTTGGCGTGGTGTTCACTACCTTTGGCTTGGTGTTCACTACCATTCGCATGGTGTTCACTACCCTTGGAATGGTGTTCACTACCCTTGGGGTGGTGTTCACGACCCCTGGCGTGGTGTTCACTACCCTTGACGTGGTGCTCACTACCCTGGGCGTGGTGTTCACTACTCTTGGCGTGGTGTTCACTACCCTTGGCGTGGTATTCACTACCCTTGGCGTGGTGCTCACTACCCTTCACGTGGTGTTCACTACCCTTGATGTGGTGTTCATTACCCTTGGCGTGGTGTTCACTACCCTTAGCGTGGTGTTCACTACCCAATGCGTGGGGTTCACCACCCTTGGCATATTGTTCACAACCCTTGGCGTGGTGTTCACGACCCCTGGCGTGGTGTTCACTACCCTTGAAGTGGTGTTCACTACCTTGGGCATGGTGTTCACTACCTTTGGCGTGGTGTTCACTACCCTTGGCGTGGTATTCACTGAACGTGGCGTGGTGTTCACTGAACTTGGCGTGGTGTTCACTACCCTTGACATGGTTTTCACTACTTTGACATGGTTTTCACTACCCTTGGTGTAGTGCTCATTACCTTTTGGGGTGTTGTTCACTACCCTTGGCGTAATGTTCACTACTCTTGGCGTGGTGTTCACTTCCCTTGGCGTAGTGTTCACTACCCATGACGTGGTGTTCACTACTCTTAGCGTGGTGTTCACTACCCTTCGTGTGGTATTCACTACCCTTGGCGTGGTGTTCACTACCCTTCGTGTGGTATTCACTACCCTTGGCGTGGTGTTCAGTACTCTTATCATGGTGTTCACTACCCTTGGCATCGTGTTCACTACCCATAGCGTTGTGTTCACTAACCTTGGCGTGGTGTTCACAACTCCTGGCGTGGTATTCACTACCCTTCATTTGGTGTTCACTACCCTTAGCGTGGTGTTCACTACCCCTGGCGAGGTGTTCACTACCCTTAGCATAGTGTTCACTACCCTTGGCATAGTGTTCACTACCCTTGGCATAGTGTTCACTACACTTTACGTGGTGTTCACTACCCTTTGGCGTGGGATTCATTACCCTTGGCGTGGTGTTCACTACCCTTGGCATAGTGTTCACTTCTCTTTGCATAGTGTTCACTATTTTTGGCTTTGTATTTACTAACCTTGGCGTGGTATTCACTGCCCTTGGCTTGGTGTTCACTACCCTTCATTTGGTGTTCACTACTCTTAACGTGGTGTTCACTACCCCTGGCGAGGTGTTCACTACCCTTAGCGTGGTGTTCACTAACCTTGGCGTGGGGTTCACTACCCTTCACATGGTGTTCACTTCTCTTTGCATAGTGTTCACTATTTTTGGCTTGGTATTTACTAACCTTGGCGTGGTATTCACTACCCTTGGCATGGTGTTCACTACCCTTCATTTGGTGTTCACTACTCTTAACGTGGTGTTCACTACCACTGGCGAGGTGTTCACTACTCTTAGCGTGGTGTTCACTAACCTTGGCGTGGGGTTCACTACCCTTGGCCTGGTGTTCACTACCTTTGGATTGGTGTTCACAACAATTGGCTTGATGTTCACTACCCTTGGCGTGATGTTCACTACCCATGGCGTGGTCTTCAATACCCTTTGCGTGGTGTTCACTACCCCTGGCGTGGTGTTCACCACCCTTGGCGTGGTGTTCATTACCTTTAGCTTGGTGTTCACTACCATTCGCATGGTGTTCACTACCCTTGGTATGGTGTTCACTACCCCTGGGGTGGTGTTCACGACCACTGGCGTGGTGTTCTCTACCCTTGACGTGGTGTTCACTACCCTGGGCGTGGTGTTAACTACTCTTGGCGTGGTGTTCACTACCCTTGGCGTGGTATTCACTACCCTTGGCGTTGTGCTCACTACCCTTGACGTGGTGTTCACTATCCTTCATGTGGTGTTCACTACCCTTAGCGTGGTGTTCACTACCCAATGCGTTGGGCTCACCACCCTTGGCATATAGTTCACTACCCTTGGCCTGGTGTTCACGACCCCTGGCGTGGTATTCACTACCCTTCATTTGGTGTTCACTACCCCTGGCGAGGTGTTCACTACCCTTAGCATAGTGTTCACTACCCTTGGCATAGTGTTCACTACACTTTACGTGGTGTTCACTACCCTTTGGCGTGGGATTCATTACCCTTGGCGTGGTGTTCACTACCCTTGGCATAGTGTTCACTTCTCTTTGCATAGTGTTCACTATTTTTGGCTTGGTATTTACTAACCTTGGCGTGGTATTCACTACCCTTGGCGTGGTGTTCACTACCCTTGGCATGGTGTTCACTTCTCTTTCCATAGTGTTCACTATCCTTGGCTTGGTATTTACAAACCTTGGCGTGGTGTTCACTACCCTTGGCATGGTGTTCACTACCCTTCATTTGGTGTTCACTACTCCTAACGTGGTGTTCACTACCCCTAACGAGGTGTTCACTACCCTTAGCGTGGTGTTCACTACCCCTGGCGTGGGGTTCACTGCACTTGGCGTGGTGTTCACTACCCTTAAAGTGGTGTTCACTACCCTTGACGTCCCGTTCACTACCCTTGGCGTGGTGTTCACTACCTTTGGCTTGGTGTTCACAACCCTTGGCGTGATGTTCACTACCCTTGGCGTGGCCTTCAATACCCTTTGCGTGGTGTTCACTACCCCTGGCGTGGTGCTCACCACCCTTGGCGTGGTGTTCACTACCTTTGGCTTGGTGTTCACTACCATTCGCATGGTGTTCACTACCCTTGGAATGGTGTTCACTACCCTTGGGGTGGTGTTCACGACCCATGGCGTGGTGTTCACTACCCTTGACGTGGTGCTCACTACCCTGGGCGTGGTGTTCACTACTCTTGGCGTGGTGTTCACTACCCTTGGCGTGGTATTCACTACCCTTGGCGTGGTGCTCACTACCCTTCACGTGGTGTTCACTACCCTTGATGTGGTGTTCATTATCCTTGGCGTGGTGTTCACTACCCTTAGCGTGGTGTTCACTACCCAATGCGTGGGGTTCACCACCCTTGGCATATTGTTCACAACCCTTGGCGTGGTGTTCACGACCCCTGGCGTGGTGTTCACTACCCTTGAAGTGGTGTTCACTACCTTGGGCATGGTGTTCACTACCTTTGGCGTGGTGTTCACTACCCTTGGCGTGGTATTCACTGAACGTGGCGTGGTGTTCACTGAACTTGGCGTGGTGTTCACTACCCTTGACATGGTTTTCACTACTTTGACATGGTTTTCACTACCCTTGGTGTAGTGCTTATTACCTTTTGGGGTGTTGTTCACTACCCTTGGCGTAATGTTCACTACTCTTGGCGTGGTGTTCACTTCCCTTGGCGTAGTGTTCACTACCCATGACGTGGTGTTCACTACTCTTAGCGTGGTGTTCACTACCCTTCGTGTGGTATTCACTACCCTTGGCGTGGTGTTCACTACCCTTCGTGTGGTATTCACTACCCTTGGCGTGGTGTTCAGTACCCTTAACATGGTGTTCACTACCCTTGGCATCGTGTTCACTACCCATAGCGTTGTGTTCACTAACCTTGGCGTGGTGTTCACTACTCCTGGCGTGGTATTCACTACCCTTCATTTGGTGTTCACTACCCTTAGCGTGGTGTTCACTACCCCTGGCGAGGTGTTCACTACCCTTAGCATAGTGTTCACTACCCTTGGCATAGTGTTCACTACCCTTGGCATAGTGTTCACTACACTTTATGTGGTGTTCACTACCCTTTGGCGTGGGATTCATTACCCTTGGCGTGGTGTTCACTACCCTTGGCATAGTGTTCACTTCTCTTTGCATAGTGTTCACTATTTTTGGCTTTGTATTTACTAACCTTGGCGTGGTATTCACTACCCTTGGCTTGGTGTTCACTACCCTTCATTTGGTGTTCACTACTCTTAACGTGGTGTTCACTACCCCTGGCGAGGTGTTCACTACCCTTAGCGTGGTGTTCACTAACCTTGGCGTGGGGTTCACTACCCTTGGAATGGGGTTCACTTCTCTTTGCATAGTGTTCACTATTTTTGGCTTGGTATTTACTAACCTTGGCGTGGTATTCACTACCCTTGGCATGGTGTTCACTACCCTTCATTTGGTGTTCACTACTCTTAACGTGGTGTTCACTACCCCTGGCGAGGTGTTCACTACTCTTAGCGTGGTGTTCACTAACCTTGGCGTGGGGTTCACTACCCTTGGCCTGGTGTTCACTACCTTTGGCTTGGTGTTCACAACAATTGGCTTGATGTTCACTACCCTTGGCGTGATGTTCACTACCCTTGGCGTGGTCTTCAATACCCTTTGCGTGGTGTTCACTACCCCTGGCGTGGTGTTCACCACCCTTGGCGTGGTGTTCATTACCTTTGGCTTGGTGTTCACTACCATTCGCATGGTGTTCACTACCCTTGGTATGGTGTTCACTACCCCTGGGGTGGTGTTCACGACCCCTGGCGTGGTGTTCTCTACCCTTGACGTGGTGTTCACTACCCTGGGCGTGGTGTTAACTACTCTTGGCGTGGTGTTCACTACCCTTGGCGTGGTATTCACTACCCTTGGCGTGGTGCTCACTACCCTTGGCATAGTGTTCACTACACTTTACGTGGTGTTCACTACCCTTTGGCGTGGGATTCATTACCCTTGGCGTGGTGTTCACTACCCTTGGCATAGTGTTCACTTCTCTTTGCATAGTGTTCACTATTTTTGGCTTGGTATTTACTAACCTTGGCGTGGTATTCACTACCCTTGGCTTGGTGTTCACTACCCTTCATTTGGTGTTCACTACTCTTAACGTGGTGTTCACTACCCTTGGCGAGGTGTTCACTACCCTTAGCGTGGTGTTCACTAACCTTGGCGTGGGGTTCACTACCCTTGGCATTGTGTTGACTTCTCTTTGCATAGTGTTCACTATTTTTGGCTTGGTATTTACTAACCTTGGCGAGGTATTCACTACCCTTGGCATGGTGTTTACTACCCTTCATTTGGTGTTCACTACTCTTAACGTGGTGTTCACTACCCTTGGCGAGGTGTTCACTACCCTTAGCGTGGTGTTCACTAACCTTGGCGTGGGGTTCACTACCCTTGGCATTGTGTTGACTTCTCTTTGCATAGTGTTCACTATTTTTGGCTTGGTATTTACTAACCTTGGCGAGGTATTCACTACCCTTGGCATGGTGTTTACTACCCTTCATTTGGTGTTCACTACTCTTAACGTGGTGTTCACTACCCCTGGCGAGGTGTTCACTACTCTTAGCGTGGTGTTCACTAACCTTGGCGTGGGGTTCACTACCCTTGGCGTGGTGTTCACTACCTTTGGCTTGGTGTTCACAACCATTGGCTTGATGTTCACTACCCTTGGCGTGATGTTCACTACCCTTGGCGTGGTCTTCAATACCCTTTGCGTGGTGTTCACTACCCCTGGCGTGGTGTTCACCACCCTTGGCGTGGTGTTCATTACCTTTGGCTTGGTGTTCACTACCTTTCGCATGGTGTTCACTACCCTTGGTATGGTGTTCACTAGCCCTGGGGTGGTGTTCACGACCCCTGGCGTGGTGTTCTCTACCCTTGACGTGGTGTTCACTACCCTGGGCGTGGTGTTAACTACTCTTGGCGTGGTGTTCACTACCCTTGGCGTGGTATTCACTTCCCTTGGCGTGGTGCTCACTACCCTTGACGTGGTGTTCACTATCCTTGATGTGGTGTTCACTACCCTTAGCGTGGTGTTCACTACCCAATGCGTTGGGCTCACCACCCTTGGCATATAGTTCACTACCCTTGGCGTGGTGTTCACGACCCCTGGCGTGGTGTTCACTACCCTTGACGTGGTGTTCACTACCCTGGGCATGGTGTTCACTACCCTTGGCGTGGTATTCACTAAACATGGCGTGGTGTTCACTGAACTCTGCGTGGTGTTCACTACCCTTGACATGGTTTTCACTACCCTTGGTGTAGTGCTCATTACCTTTTGGGGTGGTGTTCACTACCCTTGGCGTAATGTTCACTACTCTTGGCGTGGTGTTCACTTCCCTTGGCGTAGTGTTCACTACCCATGACGTGGTGTTCACTACTCCTAGCGTGGTGTTCACTACCCTTCGTGTGGTATTCACTACCCTTAGCGTGGTGTTCACTACCCTTAACATGGTGTTCACTACCCTTGGCGTGGTTTTCACTACTTTTGGCGTGGTGTTCAGTACCCTTGGCATCGTGTTCACTACCTATAGCGTGGTGTTCACTAACCTTGGCGTGGTGTTCACTACTCCTGGCGTGGTATTCACTACCCTTCATTTGGTGTTCACTACCCTTGGCGTGGTGTTCACTATCCCTGGCAAGGTGTTCGCTACCCTTAGCATAGTGTTCACTACCCTTGGCATAGTGTTCACTACACTTTACGTGGTGTTCACTACCCTTTGGCGTGGGATTCATTACCCTTGGCTTGGTGTTCACTACCCTTGGCATGGTGTTCAATACCCTTCATTTGGTGTTCACTACCCTTAGCGTGGTGTTCACTACCCCTTGGCGAGGTGTTCACTACCCTTGGCATAGTGTTCACAACCCTTGGCATAGTGTTCACTTCCCTTGGCATGGTGTTCACTACCTTTGGCTTGGTGTTCACAACCATTGGCTTGATGTTCACTACCCTTGGCATGGTGTTCACTTCCCTTTGCATAGTGTTCACTATCCTTGGCTTGGTATTTACTAACCTTGGCGTGGTGTTCACTACCCTTGGCGAGGTGTTCACTACCCTTCATTTGGTGTTCACTACCCTTGGCCTCGTAGCCTAGTGGATAGCGCGCAGGACTCGTAATTCTGCGGCGCGGGTTCGATTCCTGCACGAGGCAGAAACAAATGGGCAAAGTTTCTTTCACCCTGAATTCCCCTGTTACCTAGCAGTAAATAGGTACCTGGGAGTTAGTCAGCAGTCACGGGCTGCTTCCTGGGGGTGGAAGCCTGGTCTGGGACCGGGCCGGTGGGACACTAAAAAGCCCCGAAATCATCTCAAGATAACCTCAAGATAACCCTTGGCGTGATGTTCACTACCCTTGGCGTTGTCTTCAATACCCTTTGCGTGGTGTTCACTACCCCTGGCGTGGTGTTCACCACCCTTGGCGTGGTGTTCACTACCTTTGGCTTTGTGTTCACTACCATTCGCATGGTGTTCACTACCCTTGGTATGGTGTTCACTACCCTTGGGGTGGTGTTCACGACCCCTGGCGTGGTGTTCACTACTCTTGGCGTGGGGTTCACTACACTTGGCGTGGTGTTCACTACCCTTAACGTGGTGTTCACTACCTTTGACGTCACGTTCACTACCCTTGGCGTGGTTTTCACTACCCTTGGCGTGGGGTTCACTAACCTTGGCGTGGTGTTCACCACCCTTGGCGTGGTGTTCACTACCCTTGGCGTGGTGTTCACTTCCCATGGCATGGTGTTCACTACCCATGGCGTGGTGTTCACTTCCCTTAACGTGGTGTTCACTACCCTTGGCTTGGTGTTTACTACCCTTGGCGTGGTCTTCACTACCCTTGGCGTGGTGTTCACTATCATTGGCATGGTATTCACCACCCTTCGCGTGGTGTTCACTACCCTGGGCTTGGTGTTCACTACATTTGGCATGGTGTTCACTACCCTTAGCGCAGTGTTCACTACCCTTGGCGTGGTGTTCACTACCCTTGGAGTGGTCTTCACTACCCTTGGCGTGGTGTTCACTATCATTGGCATGGTATTCACTACCCTTCGCGTGGTGTTCACTACCCTGGGCGTGGTGTTCACTACCCTTGGCGTGGTGTTCACTACCCTTGGCGTGGTATTCACTGAACGTGGCGTGGTGTTCACTACCCTTGACATGGTTTTCACTTCCCTTGGTGTGGTGCTCACTACCCTTCGCGTGGTGTTCCCTACCCTTGGCGTAATGTTCACTACTCCTGGCGTGGTGTTCACTTCCCTTGGTGTGGTGTTCACTACCCATGACGTGGTGTTCACTACTCTTAGCGTGGTGTTCACTACCCATGACGTGGTGTTCACTACTCTTAGCGTGGTGTTCACTACCCTCTGCATGGTGTTCACTAATCTTGGCGTGGTGTTTACTAACCTTGGCGTGGTGTTCACTACCCTTGGCATTGTGTTCACTTCCCTAGGCATGGTGTTCACTACCCTTAGCATGGTTTTCACTAACCTTGACGTGGTGTTCACTACCCTTTGTGTGGTGTTCACTACCCTTGGTGTGGTGTTCACTATCCTTGACGTGGTGTTTACAACCCTTTTTGTGGTGTTCACTACCCTTTGCATGGTGTTCACTACCCTTGACGTGGTGTTCACTACCCTTGGTATTATGTTCAGTACCCTTCGCGTGGTGTTCACTACCCTTGACATGGTGTTCACTACCCTTGAAGTGGTGTTCATACCCTTTATGTGGTGTTCACTCCCCTTGGCGTGGTATTCACTACCCTTAGCGTGGTGTTCACTACCCTTGGCGTGGGGTTCACTAACCTTGGCGTGGTGTTCACCACCCTTGGCGTGGTGTTCACTACCAATGGCGTCATGTTCACTACCCTTTGCGTGTTGTTCACTACCCTTGGCGTTATGTTCGCTGCCCTTGGCGTGGTGTTCACTACCTTTGGCTTGGTGTTCACTACTATTGGCTTGATGTTCACTACCCTTGGCGTGATGTTCACTACCCTTGGTGTAGTCTTCACTACCCTTTGCGTGGTGTTCACAACCCCTAGCGTGGTGTTCACCACCCTTGGCGTGGTGTTCACTACCTTATGCCTGGTGTTCAATACCATTCGCATGGTGTTCACTACCCTTGGATTCACTACCCTTGGCGTGGTATTCACTGAAAGTGGCGTGGTGTTCACTGAACTTGGCGTGGTGTTCACTACCCTTGACATGGTGTTCACTACCCTTGGTGTTGCGCTCACTACCCTTGGCGTGGTGTTCACTACCCTTGGCGTAATGTTCACTACACTTGGCGTGGTGTTCACTACGACACAGGAAGACAGAAGAGTAAGGGAAGACATGATCACAACCTACAAAATCCTCAGAGGAATCTACCGGGTAAACAACGATAAACTATTCAACACTGGTAGAACACGATCAAGGGGACACAGGTGGAAACTGAGTACCCACATAACGTACAGAGACGTTAGAAGGAACTTTTTCAGTGTCAGAGTAGATAACGGATGGAATGCATCAGGCAGTGATGTGGTGGAGGCTGACTCCATACACAGTCAAATTCTGGCTATAAATTCAAAATTCTGGCTCCAAATTCAATATTCTGGCTCCAAATGCTGACTCTCTGCACGTATTCGCAGTTTTAAATTACAACTTTTTATACCGAAAATATGCCAATCAATGAAAGTGGCGATGGATCACATTTTGCCCAAACCCTCACTGCAGTTTTGAAAATATCCAAAACATCCCAAATTCGACCCTCGAGCCATATTTTGGAGCCAAATTCTGGCTCTCTGCACGTATTCGCAGTTTGAAATTACGACTTTCTACACCTAAAATATGCCAATTACTGAGAGCGGCGATGGGTCACATTTTAGCCAAACCCTCCCTGCAGTTTTCAAAATATCCCAAACTTCCCAAATTCGACCCTTGAGCCATTATTTGGAGCCAAATTCTAGCTCTCTGCACGTATTCGCAGTTTGAAATTTCGAATTTTTATACCGAAAATATGCCAGTTACTGAGAGCGGCGATGGGTCACAGTTTTTCCGAAACCCCATTGCAGTTTTCAAAATATCCCAAACATCCAAAATTCGACCCTTGAACCATATTTTGGAGACAAATCCTGGCTTTCTGCACGTATTCGCCGTTTTAAATTACGACTTTTAATACCGAAAATATTCCACTTACTGAAATCAGAGATGGATCACTTTTTGCCCAAATCCTCCCTGGTGGTTTTAAAATATCCCGAACATCCCAAATTCAACTCCTGAGCCATATTTTGGAGCCAAATTCTGGTTCTCTCCAAGTATTCACAGTTTGAAATTACGACCTTTTACACCGAAAATATGTCAATTACTGAGAGCAGCGATGGCTCACATTTTGCCCGAACCCCCCTTTGCAGTTCTCAAAATATCAAAAGCATTCCAAATTCGACGCTTCAGCCATATTTTGGAGCCAAATTCTGGCTTTCTGCTCGTATTCGCAGTTTGAAATTATGACTTTTTATTCCGAAAATATGCCAATTAATTAAAGTGGCGATGGATCACATTTTGCCCAAACCCTCACTGCAGTTTTCAAAATATCCCAAAATCCTAAATTCGACCCTTGAGCCATATTTTGGAGCCAAATTCTGGCTCTCTGCACGTGATCGCAGTTTGAAATTACGACTTTTTATACCGAAAATATGCCAATTACTGACAGCGGCGATGGATCACATTTTGACCCAACCCCTCCCTGCAGTTTTCAAAATATCCCAAACATCCCAAATTCGACGCTTGAGCCATATTTTGGAGCAAAATTCTGGCTCTCTGCACGTATTCGCAGTTTGAAATTACGAATTTATATACCGAAAATATACCAATTAATGAAATTGGCGATTGATCACATTTTACCAAAACCCTCACTGCAGTTTTCAAAATATCCCAAACATCCCAAATTCGACCCTTGAGCCATATTTTGCAGCCAAATTGTGGCTCTCTGCACGTATTCGCAGTTTGAAATTACGACTTTCTACACCGAAAAGGTGCCAATTACTGAGACCGGCGATGGGTAACATTTTAGCCAAACCCTCCCTGCAGTTTTCAAAATATCCCAAACATCCCAAATTCGACGCTTAACCTTTATTTTGAAGCCAAATTCTGGCTTTCTGCACGTATTCGCATTTAGAAATTACTACTTTTTATACCGAAAATATGCCAATTACTGAAAGCGGCGTTGGATCATATTTTGCCCAAACCCTCCCTGCAGTTTTCAAAATATCCCAAACATCCAAAATTCGACCCTTGAACAATATTTTGGAGCCATATTCTGGCTCTCTGCACATATTCGCAGTTTGAAGTTACGACTTTTTACACCAAAAATATGCAAATTACTGAGAGCCGCGATGGGTCACATTTTGCTCAAACCCCCCCTGTAGTTTTCAAAATATCCCAAACATCCCAAATTCAACGCTTGAGCCATATTTTGGAGCCAAATTCTGGCTTTCTGGAAGTATTCGCAGTTTGAAATTAAGACTTTTTACACAGAATATATGCCAATTACAGAGAGCGGCGATGGGTCACATTTTGCCCAAACCCTTTGAAGTTTTCAAAATATTCCAAACATCCCAAATTGGACCCTTGAGCTGTATTTTGCAGCCACATTCTGGCTTTCTGCACGTATTCGCAGTTTAAAATTACGACTTTTTATACCGAAAATATGCTAACTACTGAAAGCGGCGATAGATCACATTTTGCCCCAACCCCTTCCTGCAGTTTTCAAAATATCCCAAACATCCCAAATTCAACGCTTGAGCCATATTTTCGAGCCAAATTCAGGCTCTCTGCACGTATTTGCAGTTTGAAATTAAGTCTTTTTTTACCGAAAATATGCCAGTTACTGAAAGTGACGATTGATCACATTTTGCCTAAACCCTCCCTGCAGTTTTTAAAATATCCCAAACATCTAAAATTCGACGCTTGAGCCATATTTTGGAGCCAAATTCTGGCCCTGTGCACTTATTCGCAGTTTGAAATTACGACTGTTTTATACCGAAATTATGCTAATTCCTGAAAGCGGCAATGGGTCACATTTTGCCCAAACCCACCTGCAGTTTTCAAAATATCCCAAACATCCCAAATTCGACTCTTGAGCCATATTTTGAAGACAAATCCTGGCTTTCTGCACGTATTCGCCGTTTAAAATTACGACTTTTCATACCGAAAATATTCCACTTACTGAAATCAGAGATGGATCACTTTTTGCCCCAATCCTCGCTGCAGGTTTTAAAATATCCCACACATCCCAAATTCGACTCCTGAGCCATATTTTGGAGCCAAATTCTGGCTCTCTGCACGTATTCACAGTTTGAAATTACGACCTTTTACTCCGAAAATTTGTCAATTACTGAGAGCAGCGATGGGTCACATTTTGCCCGAACCCCCCCCCCCCCACCTAGCAGTTTTCAAAATATCACAAACATCCCAAATTCGACCCTTGAGCCATATTTTGGAGTCAAATTCTGGCTTTCTGCACGTATTCGCAGTTTGAAATTACGACCTTCTACACCGAAAATGTGCCAATTACTGAGAGCGGCAATGGGTCACATTTTAGCCAAACCCTCCCTGCAGTTTTCAAAATATCCCAAACATCCCAAATTCGACCCTTGAGCCATATTTTGGAGCCAAATTCTGGCTTCCTGCACGTATTCGCAGTTAGAAATTACTACTTTTTATACCGAAAATATGCCAATTACTGAAAGCGGCGTTGGATCATATTTTGTCCAAACCCTCCCTGCAGTTTTTAAAATATTTCTAGCATCCCAAATTCAACGCTTGAGCCATATTTTGGAGCCAAATTCTGGCTTTCTGGACGTATTCGCAGTTTGAAATTACAACTTTTTACACCGAAAATATGCCAATTACTGAGAGCGGCGATGGGTCACATTTTGCCCAAACCCTTTAAAATTTTCAAAATATTCCAAACATCCCAAATTAGACCCTTGAGCAATGTTTTGCAGCCACATTCTGGCTTTCTGCACGTATTCGCAGTTTGAAATTAAGACTTTTTATTCCGAAAATATGCTAATTACTGCAAGCGGCGATGGATCACATTTTGCCCCAACCCCTCCCTGCAGTTTTCAAAATATCCCAAACATCCCAAATTCAACGCTTGAGCCATATTTTCGAGCCAAATTCAGGCTCTCTGCACGTATTTGCAGTTTGAAATTACGTCTTTTTATACCGAAAATATGCCAATTACTGAGAGAGGCGATGGGTCACATTTTGCCTAAACCCCCCCTGCAGTTTTCAAAATATCCCAAATTCGACCCTCAAGCAATACTTTGGAGCCAAATTCTGGCTCTCTGCACGTGATTTAGTAGTGTGAAATTACGACTTTTTATACCGAAAATATGCCAATTACTGGGAGCAACGATTGGTCACATTTTGCTTAAACCCCCCCAGCAATTTTCAAAATATCCCAAACATCCCAAATTCGACCTATGAGCCATATTTTGGAGCCAAATTCTGGCTCTCTGCACGTATTTGCAGTTTGAAATTACGTCTTTTTATACGGAAAATATGCCAATTACTGAATAGTACAGTACAATTACTGCCTGCCTGCCTGCCTGCTTAAACTTGTCTATTCAATATGCTGTTGAAGCATAGTGTTCACTTACCGTTAATTCATACAGTATTAAACAAATGAATCATTATTAACAAACCTTCAAACATTTCAAGCACCTACATTCTTTCTAACATGAATCACAATAACTAATATACTCAACTCAGCCACAAACACTTTTCTTATTCCGTCCTAAACACCTTACCATATATAACCTATCTCAAAAAAGTGTTTAAATACCTAACTGCCGTCTCTCCCTTCCCCCCCCCTCACCCCCCCCCTACCCATGACTACCCACAGGACAGGGGAGCTACCCACGATAGCTCCCCTGAACCCCCCTACCAACAACCTTCCCCCAACGGTGGCCGCCATATCCCTACTCCCTTTCCACCCCCACTGTTACCCCCCCCCCCCCTCAATCCCCGTCAAACAGAGAAAAAGGCGGCGATAAGGCTATATTTTCCCAGCAAACCGTTCGCCTCTTTTGGACACACAACACTAAATATTAATTAATACACACTTTTAAACATACACATGTCAGTCAGTTAACCTAAATTCTCCAATATTCTTTCATTCATGACACTGCTTCACTGGACAGCAACCTCATCGAATAACGCTGCCATTTATTTTTAACTGTTAATACAAACTCACAACTTCATGTCAGTCATTGCAATTGTTTATAAATAGACACTACCTCTCCCCGCTTGCTCCGAGGTATAAATACAGGTGCCAAATTTGATTCAGAAGGCAACTCCAGCGTGGCCTAGTCGGATAGAACATGTTCTTAATCCGGATAGAACATGTTCTTAATCCGGATAGACCTGCGTTCGAGCCTGTCGCAACGGTTGCAACTACAGGGCACAGATAGATTTCTGTGATGTCCTCTCCTGTAGAAGCATCAGTTTCGATAGTTTCTCTGGATAGCCGAAATTGATTGACTGTCCCTTGGAATGTGGGGAAGGGTTGAAATCCGGGGGCCCACGGATGGATACCTGGATCCACTGACCTCGGTCAGGTCTTTCAATCCACCTGGATTTCAGGTGGGGAGAAGGGAGGCAATTTGGGTCGACACAAATGGCTTCCTGGACCCAGAACCCCATGGATACACGTGTCCGTGTATCACAGACAATCACAGATAGTCACACGGATTGATCACACGGATACATTTCCGTGTGATTGGTGAATCCGTGTGATACGGGATTCGAAACTAGGTGGGTGGGGATAAGGGAGGCAATTTGAGGGGACACAAATGGCTTCCTGGACCCAAAACCCCATTGATAACCCTAAATCCCTAAGATACACGGAAATCCCTAAGATACGCGGATAACTTCGTGTCACAGGTAACAGAGGGATGGAAGGGAGGGAGAGAGGAAGGGATGAAGGGTGGGAGGGAGGGTTAAATTACAATTTTATTTTCTTGATAAAAATATTTATTTATTTATTTATTATTTATTTATTAAAAATTTAAAAAAAAAAATTAAATTTATTTAACTCAAATTTAATTGGAGTTATTAAATCTAGTTAAATCTAAGACCTCTAAGACTCCAGCTTAAGACTCCTAAGATTTTTAGATTTAGAGTCTAAATTTAAATGGAGTTTATTTATTACTTAAATGGATTAAATATTACTTGTACTGTATTACAATAGCCTAAGTTAGCTTTTGAGTTAGTCACCTTGAGAACACTGCTTCTCACCACATCTAGGAAGGGAAGGAGGGAGGGAGGTTTATTTTCTGTTGTTGGGTTACATTAAGTTTATCCAACCTAACTAACCTAAATTAACCTAACCTAATCGTTTATAAACCTTTATAACTTTATTATATTAAATTATATTAAATATTTATTAAATTTTTTTAAGAAAATTTAAAATTTATTAAAAAAAATGTAAAACTATATTAAAGAAAATTATTATAAAATATTTTTATAAAAATATTATTATAAAATATTATTATAAAATATTATTATACAATATTATTATAAAATATAAAACATATTATATTAAATAAAAGATAAACTTATTCCTTAAACCTTTGATAACTATAGGTTATAAATAATAAGCCAAATCCACGTATTTGCAGATTGAAATTACTACTTTTTATACCGAAAATATGCTAATTACTGTGAGCGGCGATGGGTCACATTTTTCCCAACCCCCTCTGAAGTTTTTGAAAATATCTCAAACATCCTAAATACTATATATTTACTATATATATACTATATATATACTATATAAATACTATATAAATAAATTAAATAAATAAAAAAATTTGAGCTATATTTTGGAGCCACATTCTGGCTCTCTGCACGTATTCGCAGTTTGAAATTAATACTTTTTATATCGAAAATATGTCAATTACTGAGAGCGGCGATGGGTCACATTTTGCCCAAACCCTCCCTGCAGTTTTCAAAATATCCAAAACATCCCAAATTCGACGCTTCAGCTATATTTTGGAGCCATATTCTGGCTTTCTGCATGTATTCGGCGTTTGAAATTACGACATTTTATACCAAAAATATACACACACACACACACACACACACACACACACACACACACACACACACACACACACACACACACACACACACACACACACACACACACACACACACACACACACACACACACACACACACAGACACACACACACACACAAATGTGTGTGTGTGGGAACACAAATGCAGTGTTCCCACAGGACTATTATGTTATGAGGAAAGAGAGGGAAGGAAGAGGTGGGGGTGGTGTAGCTCTGCTGGTAAGAAAAGGCTGGGATTTTGAGGAGTTGGTTGTTCAGGGATGTGAAGGTTTCAGTGACTACATAGCAGGTACTGTAACAAATGGAGGGAAAAAAATTATAGTCGCAGTCATATATAATCCACCACCAAATGACAGAAGACCTAGACAGGAATATGATAGAAACAACATGGCCACCATTAGCATAATAGAAAGAGCAGCTTCTGTTGCTAGCAGGAATGGATATGGATTACGAATTATGGGAGACTTCAACCATGGGAAGATAGATTGGAAGAACAGAGACCCGCATGGAGGACCAGAAACATGGAGAGCTAAGCTGCTGGACGTGGCAACAAGAAACTTTCTAAGCCAGCACACCAAAGAACCAACAAGAATGAGAGGAGAAGATGAACCAGCAATGCTTGATTTGATATTTACCCTAAATGAATGGGATATAAGGGAAGTTAAGATGGAAGCGCCCTTGGGAATGAGTGACCACAGTGTATTGAACTTTGAGTACTTGGTAGAGCTAGGACTTATCTCCCCCAAAAAAGAACTAGGAATCAAAAGGCTGGCATACCGAAAAGGGAATTATGAACAGATGAGAAGTTTCCTAAGTGAAATACCTTGGGACACAAACCTCAGAGACAAGTCTGTACAGGGTATGATGGACTATGTTACCCAAAAGTGTCAGGAGGCAGTAAACAGGTTCATCCCGGCCCAAAGGGAAAAATCCGAGAAGCAACAGAAGAATCCATGGTATAATAGGGCATGTATCGAAGCGAAGAAACTGAATAAAAAGGCGTGGAGGAACTTCCGGAATAACAGAACACCAGAAAGCAGAGAGAGATACCAGAGAACCAGGAATGAGTACGTCAGGGTGAGAAGAGAAGCAGAGAAAAATTTTGAAAATGATATAGCAAACAAAGCCAAGACTGAACCAAAGCTACTCCACAGTCACATCAGAAGGAAAACAACAGTGAAAGAACAGGTACTGAAACTTAGAACAGGCGAGGACAGGTATGCAGAGAATGACAGAGAGGTGTGTGAGGAACTCAACAAGAGGTTCCAGGAGGTCTTCACAATAGAACAGGGTGAGGTCACTGTGCTAGGAGAAAGGGAGGTAAACCAGGCGGCCTTGGAGGAGTTCGAAATTACGAGAGAGGTCAAGAGACACCTGCTGGATCTGGATGTTAGAAAGGCTGTTGGTCCAGATGGGATCTCACCATGGGTACTGAAAGAGTGTGCAGAGGCACTTTGCTTGCCACTCTCCATAGTGTATAGTAAGTCACTAGAGACGGGAGACCTACCAGAAATATGGAAGACGGCGAATGTGGTCCCAATATACAAAAAGGGCGACAGACAAGAGGCACTGAACTACAGGCCAGTGTCCTTGACTTGTATACCATGCAAGGTGATGGAGAAGATCGTGAGAAAAAACCTGGTAACACATCTGGAGAGAAGGGACTTCGTGACAAATCGCCAACATGGATTCAGGGAGGGTAAATCTTGCCTTACAGGCTTGATAGAATTCTACGATCAGGTGACACAGATTAAGCAAGAAAGAGAGGGCTTGGCGGACTGCATTTTCTTGGATTGTCGGAAAGCCTTTGACACAGTACCGCATAAGAGGCTGGTACATAAGCTGGAGAGACAGGCAGGTGTAGCTGGTAAGGTGCTCCAGTGGATAAGGGAGTATCTAAGCAATTGGAAGCAGAGAGTTTCGGTGAGGGGTGAGACCTCCGATTGGCGTGAAGTCACCAGTGGAGTCCCACAGGGCTCTGTACTCGGTCCTATCTTGTTTCTGATATATGTAAATGATCTCCCGGAGGGTATCGATTCATTTCTCTCAATGTTTGCGGACGATGCTAAAATTATGAGAAGGATTAAAACAGAAGAGGACTGTTTGAGGCTTCAAGAAGACCTAGACAAGCTGAAGGAATGGTCGAACAAATGGTTGTTAGAGTTTAACCCAACCAAATGTAATGTAATGAAGATAGGTGTAGGGAGCAGGAGGCCAGATACAAGGTATCATCTGGGAGAGGAAATTCTTCAGGAGTCAGAGAAGGAAAAAGACTTGGGGGTTGATATCACGCCAGACCTGTCTCCTGCAGCACATATCAAGCGGATAACATCAGCGGCATATGCCAGGCTGGCCAACATACGAACGGCATTCAAAAACTTGTGTAAAGAATCATTCAGAACTTTGTATACCACATATGTCAGGCCAATCCTGGAGTATGCAGCCCCAGCATGGAGTCCATATCTAGTCAAGGATAAGACTAAACTGGAAAAGGTTCAAAGGTTTGCCACCAGACTAGTACCCGAGCTGAGAGGTATGATCTACGAGGAGAGACTACGGGAATTAAACCTCACTTCGCTGGAAGACAGAAGAGTTAGGGGGGACATGATCACCACATTCAAGATTCTGAAGGGGATTGATAGGGTAGATAAAGACAGTCTATTTAACACAAGGGGAACACGCACAAGGGGACACAGGTGGAAACTGTGTGCCCAAATGAGCCACAGAGATATTAGAAAGAACTTTTTTAGTGTCAGAGTGGTTGACAAATGGAATGCATTAGGGGGTGATGTGGTGGAGGCTGACTCCATACACAGTTTCAAGTGTAGATATGACAGAGCCCGATAGGCTCAGGAATCTGTACACCTGTTGATTGACGGTTGAGAGGCGGGACCAAAGAGCCAGAGCTCAACCCCCGCAAACACAACTAGGTGAATACAACTAGGTGAGTACACACACACACACACACACACACACACACACACACACACACACACACACACACACACACATACGAAGCAAATACTATTCATAATTTTAAAACCAGGTATGATAGGGAAATAGGACAGGAGTCATTGCTGTAAACAACCGATGCTCGAAAGGCGGGATCCAAGAGTCAATGCTCGATCCTGCAGACACAACTAGGTGAGTACAACTAGGTGAGTACACACACACACACACACAAACACACACACACACACACACACACACACACACACACACACACACACACACACACACACACACACACACACACACACACACACACACACACACACACACACACACACACACACACACACACACACACACACACACACACACACTTCACACACACAGATTTTAACAATGGGAAGATAGATTGGAAGAACAGAGACCCGCATGGAGGACCAGAAACATGGAGAGCTAAGCTGCTGGACGTGGCAACAAGAAACTTTCTAAGCCAGCACACCAAAGAACCAACAAGAATGAGAGGAGAAGATGAACCAGCAATGCTTGATTTCATATTTACCCTAAATGAATGGGATATAAGTGAAGTTAAGATGGAAGCGCCCTTGGGAATGAGTGACCACAGTGTATTGAACTTTGAGTACTTGGTAGAGCTAGGACTTATCTCCCCCAAAAAAGAACTAGGAATCAAAAGGCTGGCATACCGAAAGGGGAATTATGAACAGATGAGAAGTTTCCTAAGTGAAATACCTTGGGACACAAACCTCAGAGACAAGTCTGTACAGGGTATGATGGACTATGTTACCCAAAAGTGTCAGGAGGCAGTAAACAGGTTCATCCCGGCCCAAAGGGAAAAATCCGAGAAGCAACAAAAGAATCCATGGTATAATAGGGCATGTATCGAAGCGAAGAAACTGAATAAAAAGGCGTGGAGGAACTTCCGGAATAACAGAACACCAGAAAGCAGAGAGAGATACCAGAGAACCAGGAATGAGTACGTCAGGGTGAGAAGAGAAGCAGAGAAAAATTTTGAAAATGATATAGCAAACAAAGCCAAGACTGAACCAAAGCTACTCCACAGTCACATCAGAAGGAAAACAACAGTGAAAGAACAGGTACTGAAACTTAGAACAGGCGAGGACAGGTATACAGAGAATGACAGAGAGGTGTGTGAGGAACTCAACAAGAGGTTCCAGGAGGTCTTCACAATAGAACAGGGTGAGGTCACTGTGCTAGGAGAAAGGGAGGTAAACCAGGCGGCCTTGGAGGAGTTCGAAATTACGAGAGAGGAGGTCAAGAGACACCTGCTGGATCTGGATGTTAGAAAGGCTGTTGGTCCAGATGGGATCTCACCATGGGTACTGAAAGAGTGTGCAGAGGCACTTTGCTTGCCACTCTCCATAGTGTATAGTAAGTCACTAGAGACGGGAGACCTACCAGAAATATGGAAGACGGCGAATGTGGTCCCAATATACAAAAAGGGCGACAGACAAGAGGCACTGAACTACAGGCCAGTGTCCTTGACTTGTATACCATGCAAGGTGATGGAGAAGATCGTGAGAAAAAACCTGGTAACACATCTGGAGAGAAGGGACTTCGTGACAAATCGCCAACATGGATTCAAGGAGGGTAAATCTTGCCTTACAGGCTTGATAGAATTCTAAGATCAGGTGACACAGATTAAGCAAGAAAGAGAGGGCTGGGCGGACTGCATTTTCTTGGATTGTCGGAAAGCCTTTGACACAGTACCGCATAAGAGGCTGGTACATAAGCTGGAGAGACAGGCAGGTGTAGCTGGTAAGGTGCTCCAGTGGATAAGGGAGTATCTTAGCAATAGGAAGCAGAGAGTTACGGTGAGGGGTGAGACCTCCGATTGGCGTGAAGTCACCAGTGGAGTCCCACAGGGCTCTGTACTCGGTCCTATCTTGTTTCTGATATATGTAAATGATCTCCCGGAGGGTATCGATTCATTTCTCTCAATGTTTGCGGACGATGCTAAAATTATGAGAAGGATTAAAACAGAAGAGGACTGTTTGAGGCTTCAAGAAGACCTAGACAAGCTGAAGGAATGGTCGAACAAATGGTTGTTAGAGTTTAACCCAACCAAATGTAATGTAATGAAGATAGGTGTAGGGAGCAGGAGGCCAGATACAAGGTATCATCTGGGAGAGGAAATTCTTCAGGAGTCAGAGAAGGAAAAAGACTTGGGGGTTGATATCACGCCAGACTTGTCTCCTGCAGCACATATCAAGCGGATAACATCAGCGGCATATGCCAGGCTGGCCAACATACGAACGGCATTCAGAAACTTGTGTAAAGAATCATTCAGAACTTTGTATACCACATATGTCAGGCCAATCCTGGAGTATGCAGCCCCAGCATGGAGTCCATATCTAGTCAATGATAAGACTAAACTGGAAAAGGTTCAAAGGTTTGCCACCAGACTAGTACCCGAGCTGAGAGGTATTTGCTACGAGGAGAGACTACGGGAATTAAACCTCACTTCGCTGGAAGACAGAAGAGTTAGGGGGGACATGATCACCACATTCAAGATTCTGAAGGGGATTGATAGGGTAGATAAAGACAGTCTATTTAACACAAGGGGAACACGCACAAGGGGACACAGGTGGAAACTGAGTGCCCAAATGAGCCACAGAGATATTAGAAAGAACTTTTTTAGTGTCAGAGTGGTTGACAAATGGAATGCATTAGGGGGTGATGTGGTGGAGGCTGACTCCATACACAGTTTCAAGTGTAGATATGACAGAGCCCGATAGGCTCAGGAATCTGTACACCTGTTGATTGACGGTTGAGAGGCGGGACCAAAGAGCCAGAGCTCAACCCCCGCAAACACAACTAGGTGAGTACAACTAGGTGAGTACACACACACACACACACACACACACACACACACACACACACACACACACACACACACACACACACACACACACACACACACACACACACACACACACACACACACAAACACACACACACACACACACACACACACACACACACAGGAAGTAAGGAAGTGTTTACTAGAGTTGGACGTGACGAAGGCTATAGGCCCAGATGGAATCTCCCCTTGGGTTCTAAAGGAAGGAGCAAGAGAACTGAGCCTACCACTCTCCACAGTGTATAACAAATCACTGGCAACAGGGGAACTGCCAGATATTTGGAAAGCAGCTAACGTAGTCCCGATATACAAGAAAGGGCATAGACAGGAGGCACTGAACTACAGGCCAGTGTCCCTAACCTGCATATCATGCAAGCTGATGGAGAAGATTGTGCGAAAAAAACTAGTGGAGCATCTGGAGCGAAGGAACTTTGTAACACAGCATCAACATGGGTTCAGGGATGGCAGGTCCTGCCTCACAGGGTTACTTGAATTCTACGACCAGGCAACAAAAATAAGGCAAGAAAGAGAAGGGTGGGCAGACTGCATATTTTTGGATTGTCAGAAAGCCTTTGATACAGTGCCACACAAGAGGCTAGTGCGAAAGTTGGAGATGCAGGCTGGAGTGAGAGGGAAGGTACTCCGGTGGATAGAGGAGTACCTAAGCAACAGGAGACAACGAGTCTGTGTGAGAGGTGAGGTCTCAGATTGGCGAGACGTCACAAGTGGAGTCCCGGAGGGGTCAGTCCTTGGACCTATACTGTTTCTGGTATATGTAAATGATCTCCCAGAGGGTATAGATTCGTTCCTCTCTATGTTTGCCGACGACGCAAAAATTATGAGGAGGATTGAAACAGAGGATGATAGTAGGAGGCTACAAGATGACCTGGATAGACTTAGTGAATGGTCCAACAAATGGCTGTTGAAGTTCAACCCGAGTAAATGCAAAGTTATGAAACTAGGCAGTGGAAACAGGAGGCCAGGCACAGGATACAGAATAGGAGATGAAGTACTTAATGAAACAGACAGAGAGAAAGATCTAGGAGTTGATATCACACCAAACCTGTCTCCTGAAGCCCACATAAAGAGAATAACGTCTGCGGCATATGCGAGGCTGGCTAACATCAGAACGGCGTTCAGGAACCTGTGTAAGGAATCATTCAGAATCTTGTACACCACATATGTAAGACCAATCCTGGAGTATGCGGCCCCAGCATGGAGCCCGTACCTTGTCAAGCACAAGACGAAGCTGGAAAAAGTCCAAAGGTATGCTACTAGACTAGTCCCAGAACTAAGAGGCATGAGTTATGAGGAAAGGCTGCGGGAAATGCACCTTACGACACTGGAAGACAGAAGAGTAAGGGGGGACATGATCACAACCTACAAAATCCTCAGGGGAATCGACCGGGTAAACAAGGATGAACTATTCAACACTGGTGGGACGCGGACAAGGGAACACAGGTGGAAGCTGAGTACCCAAATGAGCCACAGAGACGTTAGAAAGAACTTTTTCAGTGTCAGAGTAGTTAGTAAATGGAATGCATTAGGAAGTGATGTGGTGGAGGCTGACTCCATACACAGTTTCAAATGTAGATATGATAGAGCCCAATAGGCTCAGGAATCTGTATACCAGTTGTTTGACGGTTGAGAGGCGGGACCAAAGAGCCAGAGTTCAACCCCCGCAAGCACAATTAGGTGAGCACAATTAGGTGAGTACACAATTAGGTGAGTACACACACACACACACACACACACACACACACACCTCGTTGAGTAGTGGATGGGGCCTCGTAGCCTGGTGGATAGCGCGCAGGATTCGTAATTCTGTGGCGCGGGTTCGATTCCCGCACGAGGCAGAAACAAATGGGCAAAGTTTCTTTCACCCTGAATGCCCCTGTTACCTAGCAGTAAATAGGTACCTGGGAGTTAGTCAGCTGTAATGGGCTGCTTCCTGGGGTGTGTGTGTGTGTGTGTGTGGTGTGGAAAAAAAAGTAGTTAGTAAACAGTTGATTGACAGTTGAGAGGCGGGCCGAAAGAGCAAATCTCAACCCCCGTAAAAACACAACTAGTAAACACACACACACACACACACACACACACACACACACACACACACACACACACACACACACACACACACACACACACACACACACACACACACACACACCTCGTTGAGTAGTGGATGGGGCCTCGTAGCCTGGTGGATAGCGCGCAGGATTCGTAATTCTGTGGCGCGGGTTCGATTCCCGCACGAGGCAGAAACAAATGGGCAAAGTTTCTTTCACCCTGAATGCCCCTGTTACCTAGCAGTAAATAGGTACCTGGGAGTTAGTCAGCTGTAATGGGCTGCTTCCTGGGGTGTGTGTGTGTGTGTGTGTGGTGTGGAAAAAAAAGTAGTTAGTAAACAGTTGATTGACAGTTGAGAGGCGGGCCGAAAGAGCAAATCTCAACCCCCGTAAAAACACAACTAGTAAACACACACACACACACACACACACACACACACACACACACACACACACACACACACACACACACACACACACACACACACACACACACACACACCTCGTTGAGTAGTGGATGGGGCCTCGTAGCCTGGTGGATAGCGCGCAGGATTCGTAATTCTGTGGCGCGGGTTCGATTCCCGCACGAGGCAGAAACAAATGGGCAAAGTTTCTTTCACCCTGAATGCCCCTGTTACCTAGCAGTAAATAGGTACCTGGGAGTTAGTCAGCTGTCATGGGCTGCTTCCTGGGGTGTGTGTGTGTGTGTGTGTGGTGTGGAAAAAAAAAAGTAGTTAGTAAACAGTTGATTGACAGTTGAGAGGCGGTCCGAAAGAGCAAATCTCAACCCCCGTAAAAACACAACTAGTAAACACACACACACACACACACACACACACACACACACACACACACACACACACACACACACACACACACACACACACACACACACACACACACCTCGTTGAGTAGTGGATGGGGCCTCGTAGCCTGGTGGATAGCGCGCAGGATTCGTAATTCTGTAGCGCGGGTTCGATTCCCGCACGAGGCAGAAACAAATGGGCAAAGTTTCTTTCACCCTGAATGCCCCTGTTACCTAGCAGTAAATAGGTACCTGGGAGTTAGTCAGCTGTCATGGGCTGCTTCCTGGGGTGTGTGTGTGTGTGTGTGTGGTGTGGAAAAAAAAAAGTAGTTAGTAAACAGTTGATTGACAGTTGAGAGGCGGTCCGAAAGAGCAAATCTCAACCCCCGTAAAAACACAACTAGTAAACACACACACACACACACACACACACACACACACACACACACACACACACACACACACACACACACACACACACACACACACACACACACACACCTCGTTGAGTAGTGGATGGGGCCTCGTAGCCTGGTGGATAGCGCGCAGGATTCGTAATTCTGTGGCGCGGGTTCGATTCCCGCACGAGGCAGAAACAAATGGGCAAAGTTTCTTTCACCCTGAATGCCCCTGTTACCTAGCAGTAAATAGGTACCTGGGAGTTAGTCAGCTGTCACGGGCTGCTTCCTGGGGTGTGTGTGTGTGTGTGTGTGTGGTGTGGAAAAAAAAAGTAGTTAGTAAACAGTTGATTGACAGTTGAGAGGCGGGCCGAAAGAGCAAATCTCAACCCCCGTAAAAACACAACTAGTAAACACACACACACACACACACACACATACACACACACACACACACACACACACACATACACACACACACACACACACACACACACACACACACACACACACACACACACACACACACACACACACACACACACACACACAAACACACACACACACACACACACACACACACACACACACACACACACACACACACACACACACAGGAAGTAAGGAAGTGTTTAATAGAGTTGGACGTGACGAAGGCTATAGGCCCAGATGGAATCTCCCCTTGGGTTCTAAAGGAAGGAGCAAGAGAACTGAGCCTACCACTCTCCACAGTGTATAACAAATCACTGGCAACAGGGGAACTGCCAGATATTTGGAAAGCAGCTAACGTAGTCCCGATATACAAGAAAGGGATAGACAGGAGGCACTGAACTACAGGCCAGTGTCCCTAACCTGCATACCATGCAAGCTGATGGAGAAGATTGTGCGAAAAAAACTAGTGGAGCATCTGGAGCGAAGGAACTTTGTAACACAGCATCAACATGGGTTCAGGGATGGCAGGTCCTGCCTCACAGGGTTACTTGAATTCTACGACCAGGCAACAAAAATAAGGCAAGAAAGAGAAGGGTGGGCAGACTGCATATTTTTGGATTGTCAGAAAGCCTTTGATACAGTGCCACACAAGAGGCTAGTGCGAAAGTTGGAGATGCAGGCTGGAGTGAGAGGGAAGGTACTCCGGTGGATAGAGGAGTACCTAAGCAACAGGAGACAATGAGTCTGTGTGAGAGGTGAGGTCTCAGATTGGCGAGACGTCACAAGTGGAGTCCCGCAGGGGTCAGTCCTTGGACCTATACTGTTTCTGGTATATGTAAATGATCTCCCAGAGGGTATAGATTCGTTCCTCTCTATGTTTGCCGACGACGCAAAAATTATGAGGAGAATTGAAACAGAGGATGATAGTAGGAGGCTACAAGATGACCTGGATAGACTGAGTGAATGGTCCAACAAATGGCTGTTGAAGTTCAACCCGAGTAAATGCAAAGTTATGAAACTAGGCAGTGGAAACAGGAGGCCAGGCACAGGATACAGAATAGGAGATGAAGTACTTAATGAAACAGACAGAGAGAAAGATCTAGGAGTTGATATCACACCAAACCTGTCTCCTGAAGCCCACATAAAGAGAATAACGTCTGCGGCATATGCGAGGCTGGCTAACATCAGAACGGCGTTCAGGAACCTGTGTAAGGAATCATTCAGAATCTTGTACACCACATATGTAAGACCAATCCTGGAGTATGCGGCCCCAGCATGGAGCCCGTACCTTGTCAAGCACAAGACGAAGCTGGAAAAAGTCCAAAGGTATGCTACTAGACTAGTCCCAGAACTAAGAGGCATGAGTTATGAGGAAAGGCTGCGGGAAATGCACCTTACGACACTGGAAGACAGAAGAGTAGGGGGGGGACATGATCACAACCTACAAAATCCTCAGGGGAATCGACCGGGTAAACAAGGATGAACTATTCAACACTGGTGGGACGCGAACAAGGGGACACAGGTGGAAGCTGAGTACCCAAATGAGCCACAGAGACGTTAGAAAGAACTTTTTCAGTGTCAGAGTAGTTAGTAAATGGAATGCATTAGGAAGTGATGTGGTGGAGGCTGACTCCATACACAGTTTCAAATGTAGATATGATAGAGCCCAATAGGCTCAGGAATCTGTACACCAGTTGATTGACGGTTGAGAGGCGGGACCAAAGAGCCAGAGCTCAACCCCCGCAAGCACAATTAGGTGAGCACAATTAGGTGAGTACGCAATTAGGTGAGTACACACACACACACACACACACACACACACACACACACACACACACACACACACACACACACACACACACACACACACCTCGTTGAGTAGTGGATGGGGCCTCGTAGCCTGGTGGATAGCGCTCAGGATTCGTAATTCTGTGGCGCGGGTTCGATTCCCGCACGAGGCAGAAACAAACGGGCAAAGTTTCTTTCACCCTGAATGCCCCTGTTACCTAGCAGTAAATAGGTACCTGGGAATTAGTCAGCTGTCACGGGTTGCTTCCTGGGGTGTGTGTGTGTGTGTGTGTGTGTGGTGTGGAAAAAAAAGTAGTTAGTAAACAGTTGATTGACAGTTGAGAGGCGGGCCGAAAGAGCAAATCTCAACCCCGTAAAAATACAACTAGTAAACACACACACACACACACACACACACACACACACACACACACACACAGACACACACACACCTCGTTGAGTAGTGGATGGGGGCCACGTAGCCTGGTGGATAGCGCGCAGGATTCATAATTCTGTGGCTCGGGTTCGATTCCCGCACGAGGCAGAAACAAATGGGCAAAGTTTTTTTCACCCTGAATGCCCCTGTTACCTAGCAGTAAATAGGTACCTGGGAGTTAGTCAGCTGTCACGGGCTGCTTCCTGGGGTGTGTGTGTGTGTGTGTGTGTGGTGTGGAAAAAAAAGTAGTTAGTAAACAGTTGATTGACAGTTGAGAGGCAAGCCGAAAGAGCAAATCTCAACCCCCGTAAAAACACAACTAGTAAACACACACACACACACACACACACACACACACACACCTCGTTGAGTAGTGGATGGGGCCTCGTAGCCTGGTGGATAGCGCACAGGATTCGTAATTCTGTGGCGCGGGTTCGATTCCCGCACGAGGCAGAAACAAATGGGCAAAGTTTCTTTCACCCTGAATGCCCCTGTTACCTAGCAGTAAATAGGTATCTGGGAGTTAGTCAGCTGTCATGGGCTGCTTCCTGGTGTGTGTGTGTGTGTGTGTGTGTGTGTGGTGTGGAAAAAAAAAAAGTAGTTAGTAAACAGTTGATTGACAGTTGAGAGGCGGGCCGAAAGAGCAAATCTCAACCCCCGTAAAAACACAACTAGTAAACACACACACACACACACACACACACACACACACACACACACACACACACACACACACACACACACACACAGACACACACACACACACACACACACACACACCTCGTTGAGTAGTGGATGGGGCCTCGTAGCCTGGTGGATAGCGCGCAGGATTCGTAATTCTGTGGCGCGGGTTCGATTCCCGCACGAGGCAGAAACAAATGGGCAAAGTTTCTTTCACCCTGAATGCCCCTGTTACCTAGCAGTAAATAGGTACCTGGGAGTTAGTCAGCTGTCACGGGCTGCTTCCTGGGGTGTGTGTGTGTGTGTGTGTGGTGTGGAAAAAAAAAAAAAGTAGTTAGTAAACAGTTGATTGACAGTTGAGAGGCAGGCCGAAAGAGCAAATCTCAACCCCCGTAAAAACACAACTAGTAAACACACACACACACATACACACACACACACACACACACACACACACACACACACACACACACACCTCGTTGAGGAGTGGATGGGGCCTCGTAGCCTGGTGGATAGCGCGCAGGATTCGTAATTCTGTGGCGCGGGTTCGATTCCCGCACGAGGCAGAAACAAATGGGCAAAGTTTCTTTCACCCTGAATGCCCCTGTTACCTAGCAGTAAATAGGTACCTGGGAGTTAGTCAGCTGTCATGGGCTGCTTCCTGGGGTGTGTGTGTGTGTGTGTGTGTGGTGTGGAAAAAAAAAGTAGTTAGTAAACAGATGATTGACAGTTGAGAGGCGGGCCGAAAGAGCAAATCTCAACCCCCGTAAAAACACAACTAGTAAACACACACACACACACACACACACACACACACACACACACACACACACACACACACACACACACACACACACACACACACACACACACACACACACCTCGTTGAGTAGTGGATGGGGCCTCGTAGCCTGGTGGATAGCGCGCAGGATTCGTAATTCTGTGGCGCGGGTTCGATTCCTGCACGAGGCAGAAACAAATGGGCAAAGTTTCTTTCACCCTGAATGCCCCTGTTACCTAGCAGTAAATAGGTACCTGGGAGTTAGTCAGCTGTCACGGGCTGCTTTCTGGGGTGTGTGTGTGTGTGTGTGTGTGGTGTGGAAAAAAAAAAGTAGTTAGTAAACAGTTGATTGACAGTTGAGAGGCAGGCCGAAAGAGCAAATCTCAACCCCCGTAAAAACACAACTAGTAAACACACACACACACACACACACACACACACACACACACACACACACACACACACACACACACACACACACACACACACACACACACACACACACACACACACAGACACACACACACACACACACACACACACACACACACACACACACACACCTCGTTGAGTAGTGGATGGGGCCTCGTAGCCTGGTGGATAGCGCGCAGGATTCGTAATTCTGTGGCGCGGGTTCGATTCCCACACGAGGCAGAAACAAATGGGCAAAGTTTCTTTCACCCTGAATGCCCCTGTTACCTAGCAGTAAATAGGTACCTGGGAGTTAGTCAGCTGTCATGGGCTGCTTCCTGGGGTGTGTGTGTGTGTGTGTGTGGTGTGGAAAAAAAAAGTAGTTAGTAAACAGATGATTGACAGTTGAGAGGCGGGCCGAAAGAGCAAATCTCAACCCCCGTAAAAACACAACTAGTAAACACACACACACACACACACACACACACACACACACACACCTCGTTGAGTAGAGGATGGGGCCTCGTAGCCTGGTGGATAGCGCGCAGGATTCGTAATTCTGTGGCGCGGGTTCGATTCCCGCACGAGGCAGAAACAAATGGGCAAAGTTTCTTTCACCCTGAATGCCCCTGTTACCTAGCAGTAAATAGGTACCTGGGAGTTAGTCAGCTGTCACGGGCTGCTTCCTGGGGTGTGTGTGTGTGTGTGTGTGGTGTGGAAAAAAAAAAGTAGTTAGTAAAGAGTTGATTGACAGTTGAGAGGCGGGCCGAAAGAGCAAATCTCAACCCCCGTAAAAACACAACTAGTAAACACACACACACACACACACACACACACACACACACACACACACACACACACACACACACACACACACACACACACACACACACCTCGTTGAGTAGTGGATGGGGCCTCGTAGCCTGGTGGATAGCGCGCAGGATTCGTAATTCTGTGGCACGGGTTCGATTCCTGCACGAGGCAGAAACAAATGGGCAAAGTTTCTTTCACCCAGAATGCCCCTGTTACCTAGCAGTAAATGGGTACCTGGGAGTTAGTAAGCTGTCACGGGCTGCTTCCTGGGGTGTGTGTGTGTGTGTGTGTGGTGTGGAAAAAAAAAAAGTAGTTAGTAAGCAGTTGATTGACAGTTGGGAGGCGGGCCGAAAGAGCAAATCTCAACCCCCGTAAAAACACAACTAGTAAACACACACACACACATACACATACACACACACACACACACACACACACACACACAGACACACACACACCTCGTTGAGTAGTGGATGGGGCCTCGTAGCCTGGTGGATAGCGCGCAGGATTCGTAATTCTGTGGCGCGGGTTCGATTCCTGCACGAGGCAGAAACAAATGGGCAAAGTTTCTTTCACCCTGAATGCCCCTGTTACCTAGCAGTAAATAGGTACCTGGGAGTTAGTAAGCTGTCACGGGCTGCTTCCTGGGGTGTGTGTGTGTGTGTGTGTGGTGTGGAAAAAAAAAAAGTAGTTAGTAAGCAGTTGATTGACAGTTGGGAGGCGGGCCGAAAGAGCAAATCTCAACCCCCTTAAAAACACAACTAGTAAACACACACACACACATACACATACACACACACACACACACACACACACACACACAGACACACACACACCTCGTTGAGTAGTGGATGGGGCCTCGTAGCCTGGTGGATAGCGCGCAGGATTCATAATTCTGTGGCGCGGGTTCGATTCCCGCACGAGGCAGAAACAAATGGGCAAAGTTTCTTTCACCCTGAATGCCCCTGTTACCTAGCAGTAAATAGGTACCTGGGAGTTAGTCAGCTGTCACGGGCTGCTTCCTGGTGTGTGTGTGTGTGTGTGTGTGTGTGGTGTGGAAAAAAAAAAGTAGTTAGTAAACAGTTGATTGACAGTTGAGAGGCGGGCCGAAAGAGCAAATCTCAACCCCCGTAAAAACACAACTAGTAAACACACACACACACACACACACACACACACACACACACACACCTCGTTGAGTAGAGGATGGGGCCTCGTAGCCTGGTGGATAGCGCGCAGGATTCGTAATTCTGTGGCGCGGGTTCGATTCCCGCACGAGGCAGAAACAAATGGGCAAAGTTTCTTTCACCCTGAATGCCCCTGTTACCTAGCAGTAAATAGGTACCTGGGAGTTAGTCAGCTGTCACGGGCTGCTTCCTGGGGTGTGTGTGTGTGTGTGTGTGGTGTGGAAAAAAAAAAGTAGTTAGTAAAGAGTTGATTGACAGTTGAGAGGCGGGCCGAAAGTGCAAATCTCAACCCCCGTAAAAACACAACTAGTAAACACACACACACACACACACACACACACACACACACACACACACACACACACACACACACACACACACCTCGTTGAGTAGTGGATGGGGCCTCGTAGCCTGGTGGATAGCGCGCAGGATTCGTAATTCTGTGGTGCGGGTTCGATTCCCGCACGAGGCAGAAACAAATGGGCAAAGTTTCTTTCACCCTGAATGCCCCTGTTACCTAGCAGTAAATAGGTACCTGGGAGTTAGTCAGCTGTCACGGGCTGCTTCCTGTGTGTGTGTGTGTGTGGTGTGGAAAAAAAAGTAGTTAGTAAACAGTTGATTGACAGTTGAGAGGCAGGCCGAAAGAGCAAATCTGAACCCCCGTAAAAACACAACTAGTAAACACACACACACACACACACACATACACACACACACACACACACACACACACACACACACACACACACACACACACACACACACACACACACACACACACACATACACACACACACACACACACATACACACACACACACACACACACACACACACACACACACACACACACACACACACACACACACCTCGTTGAGTAGTGGATGGGGCCTCGTAGCCTGGTGGATAGCGCGCAGGATTCGTAATTCTGTGGCGCGGGTTCGATTCCTGCACGAGGCAGAAACAAATGGGCAAAGTTTCTTTCACCCTGAATGCCCCTGTTACCTAGCAGTAAATAGGTACCTGGGAGTTAGTAAGCTGTCACGGGCTGCTTCCTGGGGTGTGTGTGTGTGTGTGTGTGGTGTGGAAAAAAAAAAGTAGTTAGTAAACAGTTGATTGACAGTTGGGAGGCGGGCCGAAAGAGCAAATCTCAACCCCCGTAAAAACACAACTAGTAAACACACACACACACATACACATACACACACACACACACACACACACACACACACAGACACACACACACCTCGTTGAGTAGTGGATGGGGCCTCGTAGCCTGGTGGATAGCGCGCAGGATTCGTAATTCTGTGGCGCGGGTTCGATTCCTGCACGAGGCAGAAACAAATGGGCAAAGTTTCTTTCACCCTGAATGCCCCTGTTACCTAGCAGTAAATAGGTACCTGGGAGTTAGTCAGCTGTCACGGGCTGCTTCCTGTGTGTGTGTGTGTGTGGTGTGGAAAAAAAAAGTAGTTAGTAAACAGTTGATTGACAGTTGAGAGGCAGGCCGAAAGAGCAAATCTGAACCCCCGTAAAAACACAACTAGTAAACACACACACACACACACACACATACACACACACACACACACACACACACACACACACACACACACACACACACACATACACACACACACACACACACACACACACACACACACACACACACACACACACACACACACACACACACACACACACCTCGTTGAGTAGTGGATAGGGCCTCGTAGCCTGGTGGATAGCGCGCAGGATTCGTAATTCTGTGGCGCGGGTTCGATTCCCGCACGAGGCAGAAACAAATGGGCAAAGTTTCTTTCACCCTGAATGCCCCTGTTACCTAGCAGTAAATAGGTACCTGGGAGTTAGTCAGCTGTCACGGGCTGCTTCCTGGGGTGTGTGTGTGTGTGTGTGTGGTGTGGAAAAAAAAAGTAGTTAGTAAAGAGTTGATTGACAGTTGAGAGGCGGGCCGAAAGAGCAAATCTCAACCCCCGTAAAAACACAACTAGTAAACACACACACACATACACATACACACACACACACACACACACACACACACACACACACACACACACACCTCGTTGAGTAGTGGATGGGGCCTCGTAGCCTGGTGGATAGCGCGCAGGATTCGTAATTCTGTGGCGCGGGTTCGATTCCCGCACGAGGCAGAAACAAATGGGCAAAGTTTCTTTCACCCTGAATGCCCCTGTTACCTAGCAGTAAATAGGTACCTGGGAGTTAGTCAGCTGTCACGGGCTGCTTCCTGGGGTGTGTGTGTGTGTGTGTGTGGTGTGGAAAAAAAAAAGTAGTTAGTAAAGAGTTGATTGACAGTTGAGAGGCGGGCCGAAAGAGCAAATCTCAACCCCCGTAAAAACACAACTAGTAAACACACACACACACACACACACACACACACACACACACACACACACACACACACACCTCGTTGAGTAGTGGATGGGGCCTCGTAGCCTGGTGGATAGCGCGCAGGATTCGTAATTCTGTGGCGCGGGTTCGATTCCCGCACGAGGCAGAAACAAATGGGCAAAGCTTCTTTCACCCTGAATGCCCCTGTTACCTAGCAGTAAATAGGTACCTGGGAGTTAGTCAGCTGTCACAGGCTGCTTCCTGTGTGTGTGTGTGTGTGTGGTGTGGAAAAAAAAAGTAGTTAGTAAACAGTTGATTGACAGTTGAGAGGCAGGCCGAAAGAGCAAATCTGAACCCCCGTAAAAACACAACTAGTAAACACACACACACACACATACACACACACACACACACACACACACACACACACACACACACACACACACACACACACACACACACACACACACACACACACACACACACACACACACACACACACACACACACACACACACACACACACACCTCGTTGAGTAGTGGATGGGGCCTCGTAGCCTGGTGGATAGCGCGCAGGATTCGTAATTCTGTGGCGCGGGTTCGATTCCTGCACGAGGCAGAAACAAATGGGCAAAGTTTCTTTCACCCTGAATGCCCCTGTTACCTAGCAGTAAATAGGTACCTGGGAGTTAGTAAGCTGTCACGGGCTGCTTCCTGGGGTGTGTGTGTGTGTGTGTGTGTGGTGTGGAAAAAAAAAAGTAGTTAGTAAACAGTTGATTGACAGTTGGGAGGCGGGCCGAAAGAGCAAATCTCAACCCCCGTAAAAACACAACTAGTAAACACACACACACACATACACATACACACACACACACACACACACACACACACACAGACACACACACACCTCGTTGAGTAGTGGATGGGGCCTCGTAGCCTGGTGGATAGCGCGCAGGATTCGTAATTCTGTGGCGCGGGTTCGATTCCTGCACGAGGCAGAAACAAATGGGCAAAGTTTCTTTCACCCTGAATGCCCCTGTTACCTAGCAGTAAATAGGTACCTGGGAGTTAGTAAGCTGTCACGGGCTGCTTCCTGGGGTGTGTGTGTGTGTGTGTGTGGTGTGGAAAAAAAAAAAGTAGTTAGTAAGCAGTTGATTGACAGTTGGGAGGCGGGCCGAAAGAGCAAATCTCAACCCCCGTAAAAACACAACTAGTAAACACACACACACACATACACATACACACACACACACACACACACACACACACAGACACACACACACCTCGTTGAGTAGTGGATGGGGCCTCGTAGCCTGGTGGATAGCGCGCAGGATTCATAATTCTGTGGCGCGGGTTCGATTCCCGCACGAGGCAGAAACAAATGGGCAAAGTTTCTTTCACCCTGAATGCCCCTGTTACCTAGCAGTAAATAGGTACCTGGGAGTTAGTCAGCTGTCACGGGCTGCTTCCTGGTGTGTGTGTGTGTGTGTGTGTGTGTGGTGTGGAAAAAAAAAAAAAGTAGTTAGTAAACAGTTGATTGACAGTTGAGAGGCGGGCCGAAAGAGCAAATCTCAACCCCCGTAAAAACACAACTAGTAAACAGACACACACACAAACACACACACACACACACGCACACACACACACACACACACACACACACACACACACACACACACACACACACACACACACACACACACACACACACACACACACACACACACACATACACACACACACACACACACACAGACACACACACACACACACACACACACACACACACACACACACACACACACACACACACACACCTCGTTGAGTAGTGGATGGGGCCTCGTAGCCTGGTGGATAGCGCGCAGGATTCGTAATTCTGTGGCGCGGGTTCGATTCCCACACGAGGCAGAAACAAATGGGCAAAGTTTCTTTCACCCTGAATGCCCCTGTTACCTAGCAGTAAATAGGTACCTGGGAGTTAGTCAGCTGTCATGGGCTGCTTCCTGGGGTGTGTGTGTGTGTGTGTGTGGTGTGGAAAAAAAAAGTAGTTAGTAAACAGATGATTGACAGTTGAGAGGCGGGCCGAAAGAGCAAATCTCAACCCCCGTAAAAACACAACTAGTAAACACACACACACACACACACACACACACACACACACACACACACACACACACACACACACACACACACACACACACACACACACACACACACCTCGTTGAGTAGTGGATGGGGCCTCGTAGCCTGGTGGATAGCGCGCAGGATTCGTAATTCTGTGGCGCGGGTACGATTCCCGCACGAGGCAGAAACAAATGGGCAAAGTTTCTTTCACCCTGAATGCCCCTGTTACCTAGCAGTAAATAGGTACCTGGGAGTTAGTAAGCTGTCACGGGCTGCTTCCTGGGGTGTGTGTGTGTGTGTGTGTGGTGTGGAAAAAAAAAAGTAGTTAGTAAACAGTTGATTGACAGTTGGGAGGCGGGCCGAAAGAGCAAATCTCAACCCCCGTAAAAACACAACTAGTAAACACACACACACACATACACATACACACACACACACACACACACACACACACACACAGACACACACACACCTCGTTGAGTAGTGGATGGGGCCTCGTAGCCTGGTGGATAGCGCGCAGGATTCGTAATTCTGTGGCGCGGGTTCGATTCCTGCACGAGGCAGAAACAAATGGGCAAAGTTTCTTTCACCCAGAATGCCCCTGTTACCTAGCAGTAAATAGGTACCTGGGAGTTAGTAAGCTGTCACGGGCTGCTTCCTGGGGTGTGTGTGTGTGTGTGTGTGGTGTGGAAAAAAAAAAAGTAGTTAGTAAGCAGTTGATTGACAGTTGGGAGGCGGGCCGAAAGAGCAAATCTCAACCCCCGTAAAAACACAACTAGTAAACACACACACACACATACACATACACACACACACACACACACACACACACACACAGACACACACACACCTCGTTGAGTAGTGGATGGGGCCTCGTAGCCTGGTGGATAGCGCGCAGGATTCGTAATTCTGTGGCGCGGGTTCGATTCCTGCACGAGGCAGAAACAAATGGGCACAGTTTCTTTCACCCTGAATGCCCCTGTTACCTAGCAGTAAATAGGTACCTGGGAGTTAGTAAGCTGTCACGGGCTGCTTCCTGGGGTGTGTGTGTGTGTGTGTGTGGTGTGGAAAAAAAAAAAGTAGTTAGTAAGCAGTTGATTGACAGTTGGGAGGCGGGCCGAAAGAGCAAATCTCAACCCCCTTAAAAACACAACTAGTAAACACACACACACACATACACATACACACACACACACACACACACACACACACAGACACACACACACCTCGTTGAGTAGTGGATGGGGCCTCGTAGCCTGGTGGATAGCGCGCAGGATTCATAATTCTGTGGCGCGGGTTCGATTCCCGCACGAGGCAGAAACAAATGGGCAAAGTTTCTTTCACCCTGAATGCCCCTGTTACCTAGCAGTAAATAGGTACCTGGGAGTTAGTCAGCTGTCACGGGCTGCTTCCTGGTGTGTGTGTGTGTGTGTGTGTGTGTGGTGTGGAAAAAAAAAAAGTAGTTAGTAAACAGTTGATTGACAGTTGAGAGGCGGGCCGAAAGAGCAAATCTCAACCCCCGTAAAAACACAACTAGTAAACACACACACACACACACACACACACACACACACACACACACACACCTCGTTGAGTAGAGGATGGGGCCTCGTAGCCTGGTGGATAGCGCGCAGGATTCGTAATTCTGTGGCGCGGGTTCGATTCCCGCACGAGGCAGAAACAAATGGGCAAAGTTTCTTTCACCCTGAATGCCCCTGTTACCTAGCAGTAAATAGGTACCTGGGAGTTAGTCAGCTGTCACGGGCTGCTTCCTGGGGTGTGTGTGTGTGTGTGTGTGGTGTGGAAAAAAAAAAGTAGTTAGTAAACAGTTGATTGACAGTTGGGAGGCGGGCCGAAAGAGCAAATCTCAACCCCCGTAAAAACACAACTAGTAAACACACACACACACATACACATACACACACACACACACACACACACACACACACACAGACACACACACACCTCGTTGAGTAGTGGATGGGGCCTCGTAGCCTGGTGGATAGCGCGCAGGATTCGTAATTCTGTGGCGCGGGTTCGATTCCTGCATGAGGCAGAAACAAATGGGCAAAGTTTCTTTAACCCAGAATGCCCCTGTTACCTAGCAGTAAATAGGTACCTGGGAGTTAGTAAGCTGTCACGGGCTGCTTCCTGGGGTGTGTGTGTGTGTGTGTGTGGTGTGGAAAAAAAAAAAGTAGTTAGTAAGCAGTTGATTGACAGTTGGGAGGCGGGCCGAAAGAGCAAATCTCAACCCCCGTAAAAACACAACTAGTAAACACACACACACACATACACATACACACACACACACACACACACACACACACACAGACACACACACACCTCGTTGAGTAGTGGATGGGGCCTCGTAGCCTGGTGGATAGCGCGCAGGATTCATAATTCTGTGGCGCGGGTTCGATTCCCGCACGAGGCAGAAACAAATGGGCAAAGTTTCTTTCACCCTGAATGCCCCTGTTACCTAGCAGTAAATAGGTACCTGGGAGTTAGTCAGCTGTCACGGGCTGCTTCCTGGTGTGTGTGTGTGTGTGTGTGTGTGTGGTGTGGAAAAAAAAAAAGTAGTTAGTAAACAGTTGATTGACAGTTGAGAGGCGGGCCGAAAGAGCAAATCTCAACCCCCGTAAAAACACAACTAGTAAACACACACACACACACACACACACACACCTCGTTGAGTAGAGGATGGGGCCTCGTAGCCTGGTGGATAGCGCGCAGGATTCGTAATTCTGTGGCGCGGGTTCGATTCCCGCACGAGGCAGAAACAAATGGGCAAAGTTTCTTTCACCCTGAATGCCCCTGTTACCTAGCAGTAAATAGGTACCTGGGAGTTAGTCAGCTGTCACGGGCTGCTTCCTGGGGTGTGTGTGTGTGTGTGTGTGGTGTGGAAAAAAAAAAGTAGTTAGTAAAGAGTTGATTGACAGTTGAGAGGCGGGCCGAAAGAGCAAATCTCAACCCCCGTAAAAACACAACTAGTAAACACACACACACACACACACACACACACACACACACACACACACACACACACACACACACACACACACACACACCTCGTTGAGTAGTGGATGGGGCCTCGTAGCCTGGTGGATAGCGCGCAGGATTCGTAATTCTGTGGTGCGGGTTCGATTCCCGCACGAGGCAGAAACAAATGGGCAAAGTTTCTTTCACCCTGAATGCCCCTGTTACCTAGCAGTAAATAGGTACCTGGGAGTTAGTCAGCTGTCACGGGCTGCTTCCTGTGTGTGTGTGTGTGTGGTGTGGAAAAAAAAAGTAGTTAGTAAACAGTTGATTGACAGTTGAGAGGCAGGCCGAAAGAGCAAATCTGAACCCCCGTAAAAACACAACTAGTAAACACACACACACACACACACACATACACACACACACACACACACACACACACACACACACACACACACACACACACACATACACACACACACACACACACACACACACACACACACACACACACACACACACACACACACACACACACACACACACACACACCTCGTTGAGTAGTGGATAGGGCCTCATAGCCTGGTGGATAGCGCGCAGGATTCGTAATTCTGTGGCGCGGGTTCGATTCCCGCACGAGGCAGAAACAAATGGGCAAAGTTTCTTTCACCCTGAATGCCCCTGTTACCTAGCAGTAAATAGGTACCTGGGAGTTAGTCAGCTGTCACGGGCTGCTTCCTGGGGTGTGTGTGTGTGTGTGTGTGGTGTGGAAAAAAAAAAGTAGTTAGTAAAGAGTTGATTGACAGTTGAGAGGCGGGCCGAAAGAGCAAATCTCAACCCCCGTAAAAACACAACTAGTAAACACACACACACATACACATACACACACACACACACACACACACACACACACAGACACACACACACCTCGTTGAGTAGTGGATGGGGCCTCGTAGCCTGGTGGATAGCGCGCAGGATTCATAATTCTGTGGCGCGGGTTCGATTCCCGCACGAGGCAGAAACAAATGGGCAAAGTTTCTTTCACCCCGAATGCCCCTGTTACCTAGCAGTAAATAGGTACCTGGGAGTTAGTCAGCTGTCACGGGCTGCTTCCTGGTGTGTGTGTGTGTGTGTGTGTGTGGTGTGGAAAAAAAAAAAGTAGTTAGTAAACAGTTGATTGACAGTTGAGAGGCGGGCCGAAAGAGCAAATCTCAACCCCCGTAAAAACACAACTAGTAAACAGACACACACACAAACACACACACACACACACGCACACACACACACACACACACACACACACACACACACCTCGTTGAGTAGTGGATGGGGCCTCGTAGCCTGGTGGATAGCGCGCAGGATTCGTAATTCTGTGGCGCGGGTTCGATTCCCGCACGAGGCAGAAACAAATGGGCAAAGTTTCTTTCACCCTGAATGCCCCTGTTACCTAGCAGTAAATAGGTACCTGGGAGTTAGTCAGCTGTCACGGGCTGCTTCCTGGTGTGTGTGTGTGTGTGTGTGTGGTGTGGAAAAAAAAAGTAGTTAGTAAAGAGTTGATTGACAGTTGAGTGGCGGGCCGAAAGAGCAAATCTCAACCCCCGTAAAAACACAACTAGTAAACACACACACACACACACACACACACACACACACACACACACACACACACACACACACACACACACACACACACACACACACCTCGTTGAGTAGTGGATGGGGCCTCGTAGCCTGGTGGATAGCGCGCAGGATTCGTAATTCTGTGGCGCGGGTTCAATTCCCGCACGAGGCAGAAACAAATGGGCAAAGTTTCTTTCACCCTGAATGCCCCTGTTACCTAGCAGTAAATAGGTACCTGGGAGTTAGTCAGCTGTCACAGGCTGCTTCCTGTGTGTGTGTGTGTGTGGTGTGGAAAAAAAAAGTAGTTAGTAAACAGTTGATTGACAGTTGAGAGGCAGGCCGAAAGAGCAAATCTGAACCCCCGTAAAAACACAACTAGTAAACACACACACACACACATACACACACACACACACACACACACACACACACACACATACACACACACACACATACACACACACACACACACACACACACACACACACACACACACACACACACACACACACACACACACACACACACACACACACACACACACACACACCTCGTTGAGTAGTGGATGGGGCCTCGTAGCCTGGTGGATAGCGCGCAGGATTCGTAATTCTGTGGCGCGGGTTCGATTCCTGCACGAGGCAGAAACAAATGGGCAAAGTTTCTTTCACCCTGAATGCCCCTGTTACCTAGCAGTAAATAGGTACCTGGGAGTTAGTAAGCTGTCACGGGCTGCTTCCTGGGGTGTGTGTGTGTGTGTGTGTGTGGTGTGGAAAAAAAAAAGTAGTTAGTAAACAGTTGATTGACAGTTGGGAGGCGGGCCGAAAGAGCAAATCTCAACCCCCGTAAAAACACAACTAGTAAACACACACACACACATACACATACACACACACACACACACACACACACACACAGACACACACACACACCTCGTTGAGTAGTGGATGGGGCCTCGTAGCCTGGTGGATAGCGCGCAGGATTCGTAATTCTGTGGCGCGGGTTCGATTCCTGCACGAGGCAGAAACAAATGGGCAAAGTTTCTTTCACCCTGAATGCCCCTGTTACCTAGCAGTAAATAGGTACTTGGGAGTTAGTAAGCTGTCACGGGCTGCTTCCTGGGGTGTGTGTGTGTGTGTGTGTGGTGTGGAAAAAAAAAAAGTAGGTAGTAAGCAGTTGATTGACAGTTGGGAGGCGGGCCGAAAGAGCAAATCTCAACCCCCGTAAAAACACAACTAGTAAACACACACACACACATACACATACACACACACACACACACACACACACACACACAGACACACACACACCTCGTTGAGTAGTGGATGGGGCCTCGTAGCCTGGTGGATAGCGCGCAGGATTCGTAATTCTGTGGCGCGGGTTCGATTCCTGCACGAGGCAGAAACAAATGGGCAAAGTTTCTTTCACCCTGAATGCCCCTGTTACCTAGCAGTAAATAGGTACCTGGGAGTTAGTAAGCTGTCACGGGCTGCTTCCTGGGGTGTGTGTGTGTGTGTGTGTGGTGTGGAAAAAAAAAAAGTAGTTAGTAAGCAGTTGATTGACAGTTGGGAGGCGGGCCGAAAGAGCAAATCTCAACCCCCGTAAAAACACAACTAGTAAACACACACACACACATACACATACACACACACACACACACACACACACACACAGACACACACACACCTCGTTGAGTAGTGGATGGGGCCTCGTAGCCTGGTGGATAGCGCGCAGGATTCATAATTCTGTGGCGCGGGTTCGATTCCCGCACGAGGCAGAAACAAATGGGCAAAG